>NC_090879.1:13763777-13776277 GCF_036669935.1 Montipora foliosa
GTTTTGGTCAGACTGTGGTTTTAATTGTGAGAATGCTTCTGATGATCAGCTGTTTGTATTGGGTAGAGTGCTTAATTAAGACATACTATTGTTCTTACAATGTATGATTGTGTCAGCAATAACTGTTGTCATCAACACATACATTGACAAAACAATTATTTGTTATTGTGACCAACAGCACTAATTCTTTTTTACTTGGCAGATTGTTTACTTTTCCTTTTCAACAATCACAAATTATCTTTAGTCATACTTTGTCTCTGTACAAAGCCAAACTGAGTTAGGCTTGTGAAGATGGGCATTCTTTGTTTGTTCATTCTTACGACCCTCTCTCTTCCATCAGGTTGAGTTAGGCTTGTGACGATGGCCATTCTTTGTTTGTTCATTCTTACGACCCTCTCTCTTCCATCAGGTGGAGTTAGGCTTGTGACGATGGCCATTCATTGTTTGTTCATTCTTACGACCCTCTCTCTTCCATCAGGTTGAGTTAGGCTTGTGACGATGGCCATTCATTGTTTGTTCATTCTTACGACCCTCTCTCTTCCATCAGGTTGAGTTAGGCTTGTGACGATGGCCATTCATTGTTTGTTCATTCTTACGACCATCTCTCTTCCATCAGGTTGAGTTAGGCTTGTGACGATGGCCATTCATTGTTTGTTCATTCTTACGACCCTCTCTCTTCCATCAGGTTCAGTTAGGGCATTCATGGTTTGCACTGAGAACTTTGTTTCCTTTGTGGCCCTCTATTCAGTTGTCTATTAAGTTTCAATTCTCCTTTAATGTGAATGGCTGCACATCCGTGTCATTGGGAGGAAGACGCTCAACAGTTGTTCAGTCATGGTAACATTTTAAATTTTATTAAAATGATTTATGGCATGGAGAAAGTCCATTCATTTTGACCAGTTTAAGTGCTAGACCTATATGGCCTGCAGAAATTTTACTGATCTTGTTATCCATCCAGCTCAAGATGTGACTGTCATATTTGGCGAGTCAAGGGAATTTTTTTTTTAATTTTTCAGTTGATCTGGAAAGATATATAGCTAAATTTGTTGACTGCTCTGCACCATGATGACAAATAGATCTTATTACCTTAAGCTGTTTTTTTTTTTGCCAATCCGCAAAGACATTCATGATAAATAAACATGTTTCAACGTAAGCGTAAGGTTTCTGCATCTAAGAATTACAGGGGCTCGAGTCTACTTTTTACAAATACTAACAATCACAGGATGCCTACATAATGCGTTTGACCCTTGGTATTATTGAGTTTAGAAGCAATGTATGAGAATAGCAAAAAGTTCCATAATTATTATTGTACTATTCTGCAATAAATATTTACACAAGATGAGGATAAACTATCTGAAATGATGTGCTGTTGTTATTATGGCTGAAAATGGCAAATTGTAGCAATTTTTACCAGAGCAACACACGTCCTTGAAATCGCTAAATTTCCCACAAGCAGCCACAACAACGACACAGAAAAACATTTCGGATGAAGGTTAGTTTATTCTCATCTTATATGCAAATATTTATCCCAGAATTGTACAATAATATGGAACTTTTTGCTATTCTCATACATTGCTTCTAAATTCACCCTTTGTGTGGGTGCCCTGTGATAACAATGATTAGTGAGTCCATAGCTAGATCTGAAAACTCAATTAGCATTACTGCTGGCTCTACCCAATTAATGTTGGTCTCTAATTTATTTCCTTTTTAATTATTTTTCAGGCTACCATGGAAATAGCAAGGAATTGGACATTAGCAATTGTGTAACTGAAGACATCAATAAAAATGTAAAATGAAGAGCTATTTCAAGGTTCCAGTTGTTCTGCCTTATTGTAGACAATACAGGTTTATCCTAGCAAGTATTTTATTGCTTTTGTGTACAATGTTGCTAGGTATTATGAATTCTGTGCTTGCTCTCCAGGGTGACAAAAGGCTCCTAAAATTCAAACTGCTCGAGACAGCGGTACATGTAGAGTATCATACTAACAAAAGAACTACAGCTGTGTGTTTTACATTATCTTTCCATTATCATTATCAATATAAGTATTGTTATCATCATCATCATTATTATTATTATTAGTAGTAGTAGTATTATTCCTTCCATTTATATATATATATATATATATATATATATTTATTTCCCAGCCAGGAATTTAAGTACTTAATTACTTAATTACTTACTTAATTAATTAATTAATATATATATATATATATATATATATATATATATATATATATATATATATATATATTAATTAAGTAAGTAAGTAATTAAGTAATTAAGTACTTTAATTCCTGGCTGGGAAATAAATTTGATCAGCTGGCTGGGAAACCAACCAATTTTATCTAGCTAGCTGGGAAATTTCTTGTGTGTCTTGCTGGGAAAAAGGAACAGATAATTTTTTTCCAGCAACACTGAAAAACACCTGAAAATGCCTTAATACCATTTATTTTCATTAACTTGGGTATAATAATACATTTTACAACAAATTGGTCGTTCGGTGCCCCTGCCCAGGTTGACTACATTTCTTATGCGGATGAGATTGCTGCTGAAATTGGCTGTAAGCCAAATTTGTGGTGGCTGTTAATCCGTGACCCTGCCTTGGCCCTTAAGTGCATTTTTTGTGGTTGTACCCCGCCTCAGTTCCGTCTCATGGGGCCTGGTGCCTGGCAAGGTGCCAAAAAGGCCATTGAAGATGCTCGAGCAAATGTGGTTTACTCTACAAAGACCCGCAGCTTGCCAAAGAAAGAAGATGCGGGAAAAAGTAACAAGTGTGTTTTAGTACTTATTCTAATTTTGTTATTTGCTGTTTCTATCTGCATGAGAAGGGAAGCATTGGGATTTTCTGTTTTGCGGGTTTGGCCTTTTTTTAGCTCGGTTCTTCGGTTTTTGCGCCTTCATTTCCTAAAGCGCCAGTGATTGACGTGAACATCAATCATATAAATACTTAGTCCCATCATCGAGGAGAGCTGGTGTTACTCACTACCGGACAGCATCACGCGAGAATGGATCACCCCCATTTAAGGTTTTAGAAGGAATGGCACCAATGTATCTCTCGGAACTACGACACGTAAAGCAGCCATCTCGCTATAACTTGCAAAGTGATCAGCAACAACACCTAGTTATTCCTAAAACAAGATGCAAGACATTTGGGGACAGAGCATTTGCAGTGGCTGGCCCAAAGTTATGGAACAATCTACCACTTTCAATTAGACAGTCAGGAAATACCAATGTTTTTGAATTAAATTTGAAAACTTATTTATTTCAAGATGCATTTGGCCCAAAATTTTAGATTAGATTAGAATTTTGTTTATACTTTCACAGAATACGCGATTCAGGGACTACACATCCGTGATCCGAAAGGGTTTCAGCATTGGAAATTTATGGACTTGGGAATTTGAAGAAAATGTTGAAGATTTGTGTAATTCTGAGCTCATTCTTCGAGAATTAGTTTGCACTTCCAAACTTGTTCGTTTCGCTCGCGAACAGCATCCCAGTGTTTCCGATTCGAATCCCTGCACGTGCGCTCCAAAGTTCACTCAGCTTTATTTGAGGGCGGTAAAATGAATACCAGACTGAGTATTACTGGGGACGGGTTGTGCGTGAAACGGGATAGGAGTGGCGCCCATCCTTTCCGTAATTGCGGCAGAAGCAGCCAATTAAAAATGAGCTATCGGATTCAGCTTCGACGACGATCGGCCTCTGCCTTGTCTTGTCCATATTCCGTTGTCAGATCAACCGGAAAAGCATGCAGATCACAAAACGGTAAAAAAAAGCATATTATTCACACTGTTTCATTATTTCATGAGTCATATCGCCGGGTTTTAAGAGTGTGAGAGGAGCAAGGATGGCACAGTCGGCTAGAGCGCGGCCTTGGTGCAAGAGGTCCTGAGTTCGATTTCCGGATCTCGCATCCTTGTTTCGACTTTTTTCCGTGTAGCTAAGTAGCTTTAAATACCCGTAAAACAGAGCACTGATGGAGAGGGGGGAGTAAAATGAGCGCACCGTCGACCTCAGGGTTGTTAGTTGAATTACTGTTACGAGTTATCGACGTTAAATATGGTTACTTTAAGAGTGTACGTCCGTGGCAGCAATAGGCACGCAGCGCGTGGATAAATCACGAAAATAAACAGGTCTGTTGGAAGCGTGCTTGAATTTGTGAGGGTGATGAAGAATGAAGTAGCTTCTATTTCTGTTTCGCGGTTCCCTTCTATTTTCTTAAATCTTTCTGGCTTTAGTATTTTACTGGTAACCACATGTCTTCTCAGGGGGCTATTTACCTAAAACATCTACCATGGCACTATAATGATTTACGATACCAAAACAATATCGTGTACTATTAGAGGTACATATTACGCAAAGACAACTTGAATCTCCTATAAAACAAAACGCATCTCAGTTTACAGTTATGGAAAACACTTCGTAAAGTTACTGCACTACCACACGTACGCAATGCGTGCCTATTTTTTAGCCATTGACCTTGTGAGGGCTGCTAACCGTTAATCCTGACAAAAGAATTACAGTTGATGCAGCTCTTCAACATCCATGGATTTCTGCAAGTACTAACAGTAGCCCATGATCTTGAATCGTTTAACTCAGGCTCAGAGCTGGGGTTTTTTTAGTTTAAAAAAACTCCTTATTTGAATGTAACGTAGCTCGTGCATTTTCCCGCGCGTGCAGCTGCGAACTTGTTTTTGTCCATATTTGGGCATAAATATTGGGATCCTAAAATACCCAGCTTTGTTCCAAGGAAAATAAAAGAGTTGCAAATTACACGCTTCAAAGTCATGTACTTGGATGTACTCAGTGGAACCCGGTCAGTACGGACACCGAGGGGACATGCCATCTTGTTCGTATTATCCAGGTGTCCATATTAAGCGGGCTCTCAGAAAAATGTACCGGACCGTATGAGAGCAGACATTTCCTCTAGAAAAATTACGTTGTTTAATTTCTCAATTTTAACTGTACACGACAAGGCCGTCAATGGGGAAGACGGCTACGAGCAATGAATGCAGCATAAGTCAGGAAAGTGAAACTGTAATAAGAGGCAGAAAACTTTATTAAAGGACTGTGGTACAAGGGTCAAATGCAAACACCGGAAGAAAGGCAAACTGATTAAGACGAGATTTTTTACTGGGTTGCCTATGGGCAAACCCAGTCGAGGTCTACGTTTAGTTTGTTTGTTTTATTTTTTTTTTTTTTTTTTTTTTTTTTCGTGTCGGTAAAAGTCTTGCCTGTCACTCCCCTGGTAAGTAGTGTCTTTGTGTATAGAGCCTTCTGCGCGTATTTTCTTAGGATCGAGAGGGTAGTGGAACTGCGTAGATTTCTCTTGTGGACACAGTAGAATCATTAACTTAGCCTGCAATGGCGTCGAAAGTCATGCAACGCGAATGGCGTTTTAGTGGATCCTTAAACAAAATATACCCTTATGGAGCTCAATAATGGAAAGTCAGTTGGATAAACTAGGCATGAATCTCAAAAGCGACGAGTACTGGACTTCGACAACAATCTATCGCCCGTCGAGACGAAATCAAAGTGAGCAGTATTTACCTGAAGTACATGGTAATTTGACACAATTGAGTTTCTTGTCTTCACGCACGCAATCAAATAGGAAGAGGTTTTGGCCTCTAAGAGCAAATGTGTTGTTTGTTTCAATAAAATTTTCGCTGGAAAAGGATTCTGTGGTATTTTCTGCCTTTGTGAATTATAATATCATGTTGTGTATTGAATTTTCGAGCTTAAGGTTCAAATGTGATATGGGAGAAGTTTTTTAGTATTGCTCTGTAAGCAGGAAGGGTTCACAGGCCTGTTGGAAGCGTGCTTGAGTTTCAACAAAATGAGCCCCAAAATCAGTGAAAACTTGTGACGCAGATGAATAATAAAGTAGCTGCTATTTCCAAAATGATGGAATTACCTGGTGAGAAATAACGTCGTACACGTCTTGGAGGGTAAATTTTGACTTTGCATAAACAAGAGTTGGGCGATTGTGATCTTTGTTTTGACTTCGCTCATTTCATTGTCAAACTTTATCACACTTGACAGAAACCCGGTATCTTGGGCATATGAATTACGGGGTGGTGACTTCTTTGCCTAAAAGCAACTCACTTAACGAAACTGTCCTTTTTCAAACAACAACAAGGATTCAAACAGCTTCAATTCTTACAGAGTTCGATAAAACATGCGGTGGGGCAACCAAAGCGATGGGAGCTGTGTTGGGGTTTCAGTGTGAAAGTACAAACGGCTACTAACACTCTTATAACTCTTTTTTCATTATTATTTTATTAACCTACAGTCTGCAGTCTGCATTTTACCCCCAGTCTGCATTTTATCCCTGGTCTGCAGTCTGCAGTCTGCGTTTTACACTGACCGGTTATTTGAGTGGTTTTTGGCAACAGAGGTTAATTATTCGTAATGCGATCGCTTCCGTTGCCGTTAGCAATGGGTCGCAAATTTGACACTTTTATCGTATTATCACATTACGCATTGAACCCCGTTATCTATTATTCCTAAAAATCTAAAAATATTCGTGCCTTATCAGTTTTCGGTCGAATTTATGTCCAAGAAGGCAGATAAATTGCAGAAAATATTAGTTTTGCAAAAACGACCCAGGGCCAATATTCCCCAGTACGGCTCGAGCTAGCTCGGTTAGTAAGTAGTTTATTATATGGTTTTTTAATTACCTTTTGCTTTGTTTTTGCAAGCCCGTAATCGGCCCGTGGGCCAGTCACAATTTGCCTGGAACGCTGCACGCCCGGGGATGCTCGTCGTCTCGCTTAGGGGTGTAAATTTTGGATTTTGGTCTCGCTTAGGGTGTTTCGGGCAAAGCGCCAATATTTTAAGCCGCCAAGGTCAAAATTTGCTTAAGTCACGCCCAGATTGGTCTCCTTTAGGAGTCACAAAAAGCTTGAGCCACGCCCAGATGGTCTCCTTCAGGGGTTAAATTTAAAATTTCCGACTAGCATCCCCGTGTGTTCCATATGGGAGTCTCCCCCCCCCCCCCTTCGGGGCTTCACGTACCACAGGCAACCCAGTGTACCCTCACGGAGGGTCTAGTTTGAACATCTAGCAATAAAGCGCACCAGCGGCCAAAAATCCCATGAGAGCTTGCGCGCATCTTACTTTCAGATCAGGACTTGTACCGTCGGCCATATTGTGTCGCGGTGGAAGAGCACATAGAAGTTGTGTTGAGTGCAAGCGATTAGCCAACCATTTTACACAGGTATTTCATTCAGTCACTTCGGAAAGATCTGTAAAGCTTTGAAAAACGTTTTGAGGCGGTGAATTTATCGTATTTAGTTTAACCTTCTTGCAAGGTTATAACCAGTACGCAAATTGTTCGAAAAGATCTTTCTGCCGTAAGATTTCGAGTTCTCCGACTCTGCTAATAAGAGATCCAGTCTAGAATTAGTGTCTCAAGACTTGCTTTTGGACTATCTTGAGATTGCAAACCTAGGATGAATTCTTATTACACTTCTATTAAAATAGTGTGAACAGTTCTTTTCTCATTGCCTTGTCTGTGCCCGGTGATCTGATATTCGAGTTAGAGGTAGTCAAGTTGATGTGGAAGTAGCTTCTGTCACTTGCGTTACGGTTCAGTGAGGTTTCCTACAGATCGTTTTCGGACTGCTGTTGTCGTTACAGCTGGGTGTACTCTATCGCTAGACCTTGCAAAAGGTAATTTTGTCCTTTTTTTTTTTTTTGGAAAGGTATCGAGTATTTGTGGATAGGTTCCTTTAGAGTTGATTTTCAGCTTATCTCCCGCACTCTTCTTCCGTAAAAAGGTTCGTGAGACCCCCAGTGTTTAAGTGTTTCCTTTTCAGTTCCCCCTTTAAAATTACACATTAAGATTGTGTTCAGCTTAGCTTCAATTGTCAACTTTCAATTTCGATTGTTGAGTTGAATTTATCATAACATTTGCCACAAATGTTTCATTTTCCAATTATTCACTAGAGTTAAAGGGGCTAGGTCACGCAAGTTTAGGCAATTTCAGCACTGATCGAATGGTCATAGAATTAACTAAAATATCAAAATAACTGTTCAAAACTATAGAATAACTCTAACAAAACACAGGGAAGCCAAGAAGGGACATGGATGGACAAAACTGGAGAGGATTGAAGTGGATTGAATTTGGTTAAATTTGAAAAACGTCGGCCCACCTTTTTTCAAATTTATATCAATCTTTATCAAAATGTCATTTACAAAGCTGGAAAATCATTCTCAGTTGTTATGTGGCCGTGATTTTGCAAATGAAAGACTCTTGCTCTGCCAATTTGACGTTTAGAGCTCATAATTAACAAAATGAAACAAAATTACCTAAAATAGCGTGACCTAGCCCCTTTAAGTCTAGCTTATATCAAAGTTAAAAAAAAGAGAGTTATTGAAGGTTTCATCTTTGTGAAGAATTGAAAAAAAAAACAAAAAAGAAAGAAAGGAACTCGTCCCAACTGAGCCTCAGAGATTGTAAACAATGTCTTCATCAGTACTTACTTATAGTATATGTAAAAAACCTACAACCTACAAGGAAGGAAGAATCTCGTCCCATAAATGATGTTAAAGGAAAAATGTCAAGCCTGTAGGAATACCACTATCCGCCTCTGATGTTCAGCGTCCAAATGCACAACTTCCCTGTTCAAGCTAAAACATTTAAAGTCACTACCAAAGTCCACTTATGTCCAGGTTTGACCCTAATTAGATACACGCCCAATTTTGACATCCAACACAAAGTGTCCCTTTAAGTCTAAGCATTTGCTACCTATTTTCAACAATAAGGTAAGGGTAAAGGTCAGCATTATTCTTAGCTTTGGGTAAATGCAGCAGGTAATCTTCACTTAAAGAGTAGCATTTGGGGGACACTTTGTGACATAAATTGTCTGTATTCTGAGACACAAGTGATGTTGAAGTTGGCGAGAAGAGCAAGGGAACACTTCGCGACGCTTATTGAAATCAAAGTGCATCTAATTAGGGTCAAACCTGGACATATCTCCCAAAGTCAGTAGATGGTTTGTTCCCTGAAGCTAAGAAAACTTTTTTTGGAAAAAAAGTTTGGCTGTGTGGCCCTCATAAGCAGTTTAAGGTGCTGTGGTGCATGTTATGTAAGGTTGCACAGGCTGTCACCAAGTGTAAACAAAAGTGTTCCACAGCCCCTGTCTGCAAACAATTCTATTCAAAATAAAGTTGGTTGTGCCCCAGTGTCATGAACTGACATCAAAGCGAACTCAGCAGAGGATTTGAAACAAACTTTAAAACTGCGCAAGGCAAAAAGTGGCTGAACTTAAAACAGAAGTTGAAAACATGGGTGCCTCAAATGAACAGATCTGCCAGGAAATTCTTGAAGGCCAATTTGATGGGGTAAACTTTCCTTCTTTTAACTCACATGGTAAAATTACATATTCTACCTTACTAGTTGGTTTTTCAGTTTATTTGGATTGGTAATGAAAAGATGAACACAATTCAAGGATCTCCCAAGCCCGCGAAACTGAAAAGATGGCATACTGTCATGCTTGTATAACAGGGTAAAAGTTACTACTGGTAACCCTACAAAATACAGTAAAGACCCACACATAAGAACCTCGAATTTTCGAGGTCAGGCTGAGCAGGTTCTAATATTTTAGGCTATTTTTTCATAATTCAGGCTGATTACATGTAGTTTCTTAAAAGGTTCTTGTTTCTCAGAGGAACAACAATAAATTTCTATATTTTATTCATAAGATATGTAGACAGTATTGCACTGTAGCTTTATGGAAAACATATTTCTAGAGAAAATCCAATAAAATGCCAATCAAAGAAAACATATACACAATAGACCTAATCGGCTAACTCAATGTTGTACCCAATTCAAATCTCCCGAGATTAAGATTCTTTGTGTATTGTATTTGCATTATAATGTACCATTCATAATATTATTATAATGATATCGAAATACCTGAAACAAAACGTTTTATTCCCAAAGGGTTTGAATTGGGTACAACATTGAGTTAGCAGATTAGGTCTATAACAGGAGTTTTCTCGAGGGTGAATTTTTTTGTAAAAGTACCTCTTTTTCTTTGCCAGGCTCAGCAGGTTCTTATATTTTTGGGTATTTTTAAAATGCCAAATTTCAGCCTGTACTAGGTTGAACTTCTTATATGTGAGTTTGTACTGTATGCATTATTCCCTAAAATAGAAAACTAATCCAGGCTATAAAGAGTACTCTTTTTGCGTTCTAATAATCAGATCAGAGTCAGTAATTATTACTGACTAATTCAACGTCAGGACATTTTTCCTTTACCTTTGATAACAAAATAAGATCACAATATTTTTCACCTCTATCAGTACTTTGCACGAATACTGGCTTTAGCAATGTTTTGGAAACATGATTGTAAACATGCGAACCTCACCCTCTAGGAGGTGTTTCTTACTAGAAGTAAAAAGTAAAAGGAGCAAGCCATTGTCTTCACTTCTTTCAAATTCCATTCAGGAAAAAGTGAATGCAAATGCTAACATCATGGAGGGCTTAGCTCTCAGCTACTCCAGACAGAGACCTGGAAGTTCCAAATGGGTTGAACTGTTGAACTGTGTGGCACAGCAATACACAAATAAGGAAATTAAGCAAATGTTCAGGTTTACTAACAGTCGAGGAGAAGTATCATGCACAGACTACGAATTAACAAAAGCTAGACTTTATAGTAAGATGTATGGTCCAGGAGCAGCACTTCCGAAAATAAGACGCCAATATAGTCATAAACTTCCACCAGAAACCATTGCTTTTGTCTTAGAATTTATCCATCATCTAGACAGTGAACAGTATTCATCTTATAAAAGTGGCCCCTGTGATGGAAAACAAAAATCATGGATAAGTGAATTATCAGGAGGAGGAAATCAACCTGTTTTGTGGTTCAATTAAGCAAAACAAGTCTGCCTTTTATGACAGATATACATTGTAAACAGGAATGTGAACAACTGGAGATTAGACCTATAAGCTTTAGTACAATTTTTATGGGTTTGTCTGCAGGAAATTTCAAAATAATGGCAGAGAAGGCAGGACTCTAATATTTGCACAAAACTTGGCGCGGAGCATTTCATCGTAGTAGATAAGCTGCTAACTCGTTTAGGTGAAATGCTGAGCAGCCAACGTAAACCACACATAACTCCAGGATTAATGAGCAAAGCAAAGACGTTAACAAATAATATATGACTGTTTCCGGTGCAAGAAAATTCAGAACGAACATATTTTTGCTACAGTGGTACATCTTCCAACACCATCTAACAGGACATTTTCAACAGCTTTGCTCTTTCCACACGCCAGCAGTGTAACTTAAGTTTTTTTGGCATCACCTTCACTTTTTTGAGCAATAAAAATTCTTGGAAATGATGTGAACTTCCCAAAAATAATGTACAAGGCAAAGAATGTTGTTGTCCAATATGAAAAGTACAACCGTCAGGCTGAAGAACGCTCGCACGTGAAGGAAGCTCGAACGCAAGTGGTTTCGAATGTCAATTACGTAAACAAATTGAGGTGTTGTATTTTCAAAGTAAAATTATGCAACTGGTTCAAAACAAAACCACATTTATTTAGGTAGCACTGAAAAGCTTGCACTTTAACGTTCTGTATTGTAGTGACATATGTCTGGTACACTATACAATGAACTTACAACAAAGGGGATAAACAGTGCTGCCATAAAGAATTCGTTAACCAATTATCTCTGCCACAAAGGAATCGCGGATGATTGGAAAAGTTCATGATTTCAAAAGCATTTTACTATGCAAAGTGAAAGCACCAGAGGTGATGTTCAAAATAAAGCCCTGTTTACACGAGCAATTTTTATGTGACAATTTTTATGTGACAAATATATTTGATAGTGTAGATGGCACAGCAAATAATTGTCAACAGTTTGAACTTTAGTAATGCGCCAGTAATGACTTTGGACACCTAAAGGCGAGGCACGAAATTAACGTCTGGCAATTCTTCTTTTATCAACTGCAGTACTTCCTCGTACTGTACTTTTTTCACGTTTCGCTTCTTGTATGCCTCGCTTTTGGTGTTCCAGAGACTCTCCTTTTCTCTGACGGCCTCTAGCAACAAAGTCATTACTCGATCTGGCCAATAAATTCCTCTACTGGTAGACTGCAAAACAGTCGTTTTCTTTCATTTTCGGAAGGCGCGAAGCGCCGTAAGCGTGATCCTCGCGTGTGAAGCGCGCGAGCCTCACACACCCGTAGGGCGTGTGAGGCGAGAAACCGACTGTCGGCTTTTCATACAACAAATTTGTTCTAAGCAGGGGTTCGAATAATGTCACTAAGGTGTCAGAATTGTTTGACAGCTCCAACCACATCTTAAATTTGATACATTGTATGCCTTATTTTCGCGGGAAATTAGTTGTGTTGTCATGTTCAGTCGTTTTCTCTTCGCTATTCGGAAGGCGCGAAGTTTCGTACGTTCGATTCAGTGGTGTTTTGGAAAGGAAAGGCGTTTGTTTTTTCTGTTCAATGAGTCAACACCGAAAAAACCCACCCCACGTAG
>NC_090879.1:13788777-13801277 GCF_036669935.1 Montipora foliosa
GTTGAAGCCATGTCAGCATTCATATCACCGAGTAAGAAAAATTCAAGATTCATGGTAAGATCAAGTCTAGCGATATTGGGTTTCCAAATTTGAGAACAGCCCTATTGAAGAGCTAGGAGGTCTATACCAAATGAATTTACAATAATAAAAGGTTTAGAGTTAGATTTGCGAATTTCGATACACAGGTTTTCAAGCTCGTTTAAGTGCGTACAGAGACATTTATTGTCGATTTAATGTAAAAACATAAAGCTCCGCTACCTTCGCTCAGCCTATCTCTTCGAATTAATTAATAACCACAGATATAAGAATGGGAGTCGTTGTCAGACACATCCAGTTTAGTTTCCTGAATAACAAGAACATATAGACATTCATCGGCGAGCAAAATTCTGACTTCATCTATATGTGTAGAGCGTTTGTTAACATTTAGCGAAGCTAACTTAAATCCACGTTTTAAAGAAATATTCTTTCTATGAGATTCATGAAATTCAAGACGACCGGCTTTCGAGGAAACAGCAGGGGTACCCAACGAGAATATAGTTCAAAACCACTTAGAAATAGCATCCTTAGTATTTAAGCGGTAGTATAGGCATATTTTCATCCCCAAAAAAATTTTATCCGTTCGGATTTCCTAGCTGAAAGTCTAGTGATCCGAAAATTATAGAGATCCAAACTTACCTTTTCGAAAATTTCAGGCAGAAAAAAGGGTAAGAATCCGTTAAAAATGGGCAATTATACCATGTTCGAGAAATTCGAAAATCCTAGGACAGGCAGGCAAGCAAGAAATTTAACAACAAATGTTCTGAAAATTCTAGATGTCAAACCGTCTTCCGAACAGATATTTTCCGAAAATTGACGTTGGGTGCCCCTAAAACAGGTCAATGATAATTAGTTTTCTTGGTTACTTAGCATTTTGCAAAAATTTTATATATAAGATCGTTGCCTTGTTTGGTTAACTGTAAACCCCCTCTATTTAAGACTTTCTCAGTAATGTTGGTGTGGCAAACTAACTTTCAGTGATGGTTCTTGGGGGAATTGTTGATGAGCTTGTGGCCAAATCTTACTGATTCTTTGCACGCGTCTTTGCGCGTAGTCAGCTCAGATAAGACTACTTCAGCTCCACAGGAACATTGGATGGTATTCGCAAGATCGACAATACTAAGCGGCGTTTGCAACTTCAGTTGGTGCTTCGGACTTTAAGTCATTTATCTTAATATGTAAACAAATTCTATCTGGGGCATTGGTTGAATGTAGAACTTAATGTCTTGCGTCGTAGCTCCACCAGAAGACTTCACTACAACTCGCAGTCCTCGTTTTACACCGTATTCAGTTAAGATGTGTTAAATCATTGCTGTTCTCGCACCCTTTTCGGCACGCCTTAAGAAACGCTCTCATTTGTCCAATTTTTGTGTGATTCCATTTACTTTGAGTTGTGTTATATCAGTGCTGTTCTCGCACCCTTTTCGGCACGCCTTAAAATACACTTTCATTTGTCCAATTTTTCTATAATTTCATTTACTTTGAGTTGTGTTACATCAGTGCTGGTCTCCCATCCTTTTCGGTACGCCTTAAAACACGCTCTCATTTGTCCAGTTTTTCCATAATTCCAGTTCACTTTGAGATTTGTTACACCTATTCTATTCTTGCACCTTTTTGGCACGCAATAATTATAAATTGTAATAACTTACCGGTAGCTTGTAGTGTTGCTGTTGTGTTGTTTATCACGCTGTTATGGGTGTTCGTATAGCATTACTGAGAGTCTGTTTGCTTAACTATGCTGAAGAACGCAGCTGAAGTTTTAATATTGCATAGGACATGTGGTTGTCTTTTAAATAGAGATTGTTGAGGGCCGTCGTGTTTTTTTTTTCAAAAATGACTAGACAGAAAGTTACAATTTATCATAATCCTGCAAGTATGATGTGTTTAATTTTTCATTTCTGCCATTTTGGCAAATGCCTCATTGCAAATACTCGGCAAAATAACAAAAAAACAAAACAAAAACAACAACAATTTTGAAATGACAAAATTACAGTTTCGTTATTTATGTTGGTGATTGAAATGCATTATTTTCCCGTTGTAACCCTTTACTGTTTTTTCTTACGTCCATTTCGCATGAAGCCATGGGGTGAAATCTTATACCTTGTCACATTGTTAACAGCAGCACTTGAAACCATAGACGAGCTGCTTGTTACCGATGACCTGCGTGTTGCATAATGGCACAATGTATGCGTCTGTACCGTTTTCGGCCTGATACTCTTTTCGACATTTTATGCCCCATTGCATAAACGTGTGCAAAAAGGATAAATTCCGTATAGAATAACACCCCTCTGTAACAACCTGGCGACACCTATTCTCAAAAACCGTGAACAAATAGTAACAGTAAATGGTGTAACATCTGATCTTGTCACAGTCCCTTGTGGTATTCCTCAAGGATCAGTTCTCGGGCCAAACTTGTTCCTTTATACATTAATGATTTTTATTATTTCTCAAAAATTCTTGAATTCACCGATTTGCTGATGATGTCAATCTGTTCTATAGACATAGAGATATTGATAATTTAAAACATAACATAAACATAGTTATTAAATTGACCAATCATTGAAAAGTAAATAATGAAAAGAACTTTGCTGGGTTGAGCGTGTTCGTCGTTTTAGTGTAGTGGTGAAGACACAGTACTACAGATCTGGAGGTGCGAGTTCGAGTACCGATAAGTGCAGTTCTTTGTTCCCTTACTATGTTGTAATGTTGAGACTGAATTAATAAGTGTACGAATACAGAAACCGGTAAAATGACACCAAAGATTAAGAAGATGTGTTGAGTTGCGTAATACAGAGCTCGAGGAGGGAAGGTATAAGTATCCTTTTTAGGGTAGGGAGGGAGGAGGGGTTAGTCTATGTTGAGTGCATAATTCCATTAATTTAGCCTACGTTTAAACGGTTCAACCTGAAAGCGGATTTTACCTGCAACATATACCGGTATACGGGTAAGGGTAGTGTACCCGTTTAAGTAAAATTTCCATGCTTAAGGGGCGGGGATTGGTAACGATTGTTTACAAAGGTGGCCGGCTCGGCAGCAAGGTTGCTCTTCTTCTTCAGAAATAAGTTCACTGAATTGTTTAAGAAAGTCTATCAAATATATCCAGAATTCGTCCGATGATAAAAACTTACTCGTTTCTCAATCATGTCTCCTCTGTCGCTACTCGTAACTCTTCTAAGGGTAAAATGGTTTCTAACCCAGAAAAACGGCTGGGTCTACCGGGTAAGATCGATTTCGTCATTGCAAAAAGAAAAAGATATGGCGATACCCGTTACCCGTAAACCGATTTCGGGGTATCTTAATGTCTCTATTATCATTCATATTTTCCCTTAATTTTTATCTTTGTCTTTTTAATCAAGCCCCTAACCCGCTCTATCCCATTTTTTTTACCTTAATGCCTAAGTTTCAACTTCCCCATCTCACATGGTATTATCATTGAGAACTCCAGGAGATGAAAAAATCTTGCTCAAGGCCTTTGAAGTATGAGATGATTTGTTTTAAGTTAAAGAAAATTATCTTTCTTACTTCAATGAATCCGGCATTCTTTTATTGAGACTAAGCAGCTACCTGGCAACATCACAAGATACAAACTAAACTACTAAAATATATAGCAATTTTAGAAACAAAAGTATGGGATATAGACTATCATGAATTCAGTCACTACCAGGTCTTTAAAGTATTATAAAGCTACATTTTGGCAGCTTACCAGCTTAAAAAGCTTTTGTAAGTTCCAAAGGTCTTCAACGATAAGGTTTAGTAAAGTTAAGAAGGCATAACCATGCATAGCAATAAATTGTGCAAATCATTGTGTTTGATATTTGTCACAAGTTAGCAGACCATAATCAGGAGAGTCCATCTTCACCACCGAGTCTCTGCGTCAACACAGGTGTGCATGAATCCATTTTTGGAAGGCTTAATCTTGTTCGTACAATTAAATTACTTAATTAATTTTTTGAGATGACATAGTGCTGCACACGCATTGCTTTCCCTTTCATTTACTAAACTAAACAGCTGACTTTGTCTACTCCCGAGCTTGTTCATTGATCAGAACTTAACAACTGAATGCTCCAGATAATTAGATTCTTGTAAAGTACGATATTCTCCAGATTAGTATACATCATGGTTGTGGATATATATGCAAGGCAAAGCGAAGTCGCTCTCAAGCCCCGAGGATTCACACTGATGGAGCTTATCCCGATTTCTGTAGTTTGAAGCGACTGAGACTATTGCTACTCACCCCTGGACGGGACACTAAACCGAAGCGTGCTCGTCCCCTCCAGTATGTCTCCGGCGACCATCTGTACACCTGAGTGAGAATAGACAGTGCGGAGCAAGGTTTCCTGTCTTGGAAAACAGCAAAGCGACAACGCTGAGCCTTCAACCAGTCTGGCACACTGACTGGGCATCCAGGCACAACTGGTCGCACAGGAGATCAAACACTTTTACTTCTTAGTTTCAAAAAATTCCATTGCTTATAAAATCTGAAACTATTTACGTTTAATTATTTTAACATGTAAGTGAACTCAATAAAAGACTCTTGAACCTCGTTCATTACTCGTCTCAAGGCTATGCTCACAGTTATACTGTGGGTTTATGTTGTCTACTAGCTGTGTATCAGTACAAGTTGCACACGGCAGGTTGGTGATCGGTTCATGTCAATCCTTGCTTTGGTGATTGTTTTTGGAAGAATGCGATCCGTGTCATTCACAGTAACTTTTTTTCCCGCGATCTGCCTCCCGTGACAACTTTATGTTGTCATCAGTTGCATGTTCATTTTATCTTTATATCACGATACAAGATTTAGATTATAAAAAGACTTTTGCCCTTGTCAGTTCTAGTCAAGGAACTCAGAGTCAACGAAAGACAATATTTCTAAGAACCAGCCGGTTTAATCAAGACTGAGTTTAACGATAAACAATCTCAAAGATAGAATCTCGGGGGGGGAAGGAATGTGCCGTGACGAATTTCAAACCTTGAGACTTACGTTGAGGTAATCTTTTATGTTCTATTCCTGATAACGATTTCACGATCAAATACGATAATCATATGCTGCCAGGTTACATTATTGAAAGACTTAGGTTCTATATTTCTACTAAAGAATGCCGTTGTCAGCGATAATCCTCAGTCAGTCCAGTTAATACTTCAAACAAGCCACTCAGAAATGAGTATCCAATGTCGCTCTCGGGTTTGCGTGATGATCCAGCTTCTTTCTTGTGTCAAATGCCACTTTGTCAGCATCTCCTTCTTCGAGGCCACCATTGTCGCTTTCTTCAAAGCCAAAGTTGACTGATCGACGTTCAGCTGACTCTTTTGGCTGCTCATGAATAGTAGCAAGTGCAAATGTTACTGCTCCACTCTCCTTTCCTGCGTCAAATGCCACTTTGTCAGCATCTTCTTCTTCAAGGCCACCGTTGTCGCTTTCTTCAAAGCCAAAGTTGACTGATCGAGGTTCAGCTGATTCTTTTGGCTGCTCATGAATAGTAGCAAGTGTAAAGGTTACTGCTCCACTCTCTTTTCTTGCGTCAAATGCCACTTTGTCAGCATCTTCTTCCTCAAGGCTACCGTTGTCGCTTTCTTCAAAGCTAAAGTTGACTGATCGAGGTTCAGCTGACTCTTTTGGCTGCTTATGAATAGTAGCAAGTGTAAAGGTTACTGCTCCACTCTCTTTTCTTGCGTTAAATGCCACTTTGTCAGCATCTTCTTCCTCAAGGCTACCGTTGTCGCTTTCTTCAAAGCCAAAGTTGACTGATCGAGGTTCAGCTGACTCTTTTGGCTGCTTATGAATAGTAGCAAGTGTAAAGGTTACTGCTCCACTCTCTTTTCTTGCGTTAAATGCCACTTTGTCAGCATCTTCTTCTTCAAGGCCACCGTTGTCGCTTTCTTCAAAGCCAAAGTTGACTGATTGAGGTTCAGCTGACTCTTTTGGCTGCTCATGAATAGTAGCAAGTGCAAAGGTTACTGCTCCACTCTCTTTTCTTGCGTCAAATGCCACTTTGTCAGCATCTTCTTCTTCAAGGCCACCGTTGTCGCTTTCTTCAAAGCCAAAGTTGACTGATCGACGTTCAGCTGACTCTTTTGGCTGCTTATGGATAGTAGCAAGTGCAAAGGTTACTGCTCCACTCTCTTTTCTTGCGTCAAATGCCACTTTGTCAGCATCTTCTTCTTCAAGGCCACCGTTGTCGCTTTCTTCAAAGCCAAAGTTGACTGATCGAGGTTCAGCTGACTCTTTTGGCTGCTTATGGATAGTAGCAAGTGCAAAGGTTACTGCTCCACTCTCTTTTCTTGCGTCAAATGCCACTTTGTCAGCATCTTCTTCCTCAAGTCTACCGTTGTCGCTTTCTTCAAAGCCAAAGTTGACTGATTGAGGTTCAGCTGACTCTTCCGGCTGTTCATGAATAGTAACAAGTTCAAAGCTTACTGCTCCACTCTCCTTTAACGTACTAGATACTGATGGCACGTTAAAGTTACCAGTTTGCACTTGTTCGTTCAGCAAATTTTTCCCTGTCATTCCTCGTATTTCGGTCTGGAGTTCATTAAGAGGCAAAAGCAACGCCAGGCAACACGAAAGAGACCATTGTGGATTTTTGCGCCACTCTTTGATAAAGCGGATAAAATACCTGCCGTACTGGACTAAAAAAAGAAGAAAAAAAAGAAGTGAATATGTTTGTATGGTACCGCAAGTGAACGAGAAGCCCAACAATGGAGCTTGGTACTTTGCAAAATGCGTATTTCGCCCGGTTTTTTCCCCGGTGGTTGTAAAGGCCCGGATGTTTGTTCGTGTCACTGTATTCCAATCATATCGATCGAAATTGAGTGAACATTTCTAGAAGAACTTACTTTGTTTCAGTAAACACAACTCGTATGATGGTTTAAAAAAGAACACTAAGCATAGTTGAGCTTTGCCACCTAGCAACCTCTTTGACTGAGTTGGCTAAATTTAAGGAAGGTGTCTACTAATTCAAAGGTATTTTTGCCCGGTTTAATGAATATGCGAAGAAAACGAAGATCTTCACAAGTGTTATTGAAATCCAAAGAGAAAATTGGGGGGTAACCACGCATTTTTCGAAGATAATTTTTTTCCAAATTAAAGCTTAATTGTCTCTGAAAATGCGTGGTTACCCCCAATTTCCTTTTTGGATGCCAAGAGCATTTCCTAAGTTCTGCTTTTTCCGCATAGTTTTGAACTGTGCAAAAATATCCCTGTATTAATAGACACCACCCATGCGAAATCCGAGTATCTCGAGATGCGCAGAACGTATGCGCGATAACAATAGTTGTCACCGCCCTTAAGTTGAAAATTTCACTTTGACATTGCAAACTCAATCAATCTTTGTTATACCACAAAATGGAAAGTAATGAGCAAACAGATATTTCTGATGCCAGAGAAGAGGAAATTAGATAAGAGTGTTGTTATAGCATGAATGGGCTCCCCAGCACAGTCACAAATAAGTTTATTTTTAGAATACCCTTTCCCGGGAAAATCAGTTGTAATGTCCCTGAAAAAAACATGGCAGTATCAGTCACACGTGGCATGACTTCATCTGATTGGTTAAAAATGGTGGCCCTTTGTTTGTTTCGCGCGCAAAGTGAATCTAAAATAAATCAATTTGTGACAGTGCTGGGGCAAGACCACAAAGTGATAGATCAACATTATTTTCTAATTCAATCTTGTGCCAGAAACTCGGACCTCTATGGTTCTCTATGGCTTTTCTGCAATGAACAACCATCCTCTTAACTAGGTCACTATAATGTAACAATGAATTTTTTTTTTTGTATCCGTCAAATTTAAGCATGGCGTGCACATCATTGGGCAAAGTAAATAGTGCCACTCCCCGCCCTCTCGGAGGTATGAAAACGACTACGTACCTCCGGATCGATCTATAGCTAAAGAGGATTATGGTGGCACTATAAATATAAGTCTGTAAGTTTGCTCTCTAAAGAAAAAAAAAAAAAAGGAATTGGGACCGCAAAGTACAAACCGATTTTATGTCTTAATCGTGCGTGGTATCTTCCAAATAAAGTGTACTGCTGTATGTTAGGGTAAAGGCTAAGGTTAGAAAATAAGGTTGATCTATCACTTTGTGGTCTTGCCCCAGCACTGTCACAAATTGATTTATTTTAGATTCACTTTGCGCGCGAAACAAACAAAGGGCCACCATTTTTAACCAATCAGATGAAGTCATGCCACGCGTTCCCAACTCTTTTTGATTTAAGTTTAAATACGAACAAAATACTTACCCACAAGAATTGCAATAACGAGAAAATTTGCTCCAAATACCAATGCGTTGAACATGACATGGTCCACGTATGATTCCAGCGAGGATTTTGTGGTCTCTGCTGGTATTCTACTGACAACACCTATTGCGAGATTGACGAATGTGACGGCAAGGGAAGAAAGCATCAGGCTGTTCTCAAATGGATCCGCTATTGGCCGCTTGTACGCAAAGAACATACCATAGAGACCTGACATAACACATGCTAACCCAACGTAGGCTCTGCTCTCACCTCCTATCAGGATAATGCCTGAAGTTAATGTCACCTTTCGAGCCGTTTCAACAAGTTCCCAATACCATGTGTGAGTGTTGTAATTTGCGAATAAAAAGTGTAATCCTGTGACAATTTCTGGAATTGAATGCTGGGAATGTGTGGATTCATCGTCGGCTCTGTCGCCATGATTCTTCAATGACCTTTGGTGCCTCAACAGAACTACCAAGACAGCCAGAGGTAGAAACATGATGTACAAAACACTACAATATGCAACGATCACAGATCGTCGGAATTCTTGGCTGGAACACTTGATATTAAAGTCAACTTTTAGAAACGTATCGCACTTTTCATGTTTTTCGTCAAGGCATAGAGTTCGACAGGCAAGGGGAAGAACATTTGCTGTCTTGGAGCAGGTGCTTAGATAGGTTAGGTAAAGGAAAAAAAAGACTGTTCTGTAGACCAACTGCTTTGTTTCGGAAATTTTCCTCACTTTTTCCACTTGACTCGGGAAGGTCTTTCTGCTTAATAAGACTTTCCTAATGCCATAAATAATAAATGCTAAAATGATGACTGCAGCATTGATACCGAGAACAGTAAACAATCTTACAAAAGCATTGACTTTTAGATCTGGAAAGAGACAGTGGATAGGAGCAATCTGGATAATATTTAGCTGTAATATCTCAGAATATTTCCCAATGAACTCGAGAGAGTCTGGCCATTTGATGTATGCAAATGCATCGAGAACTCCAAATGTTACCTGGTAGAAACCGATGACAATTTTTACTCTTCCAAGAATTATGTCAACTAAGAAGCGATCTTGTTTCTTCTTGGCTTGTTTCCTGCTTTTCCAAACCACAACCACAGCGATTATAATAACTACTGCTGCTATGACGGAAAGCTGTGCTATCATCCACGCTGTTGAGGGGCACTCTTTGCATGTCTTCAACTGTTTGTAATATCCAGAACTACACACTTCACACAATGGTCCCTTATATCCAGCAAAACATGTGGAGTTCATACCTCCCAGACACGATTCCGGTCTTGGACATCTATATTCTTGAGGAAGAGGGTATCGGTACTCGATGATAGATTGGTTTCCAACAGAAGAATTCCGCTGTAAGAAGTCGCTGAAGGATTTGTAAAGTTCTTTGTTTGTATCGTTCTCCCATTTCCACCAGTAACCCGGTTTAAGACTAACAGTGCCATTTTCGCATTTTAATCCGGGTCGATGTTCACATGACTCACAGTCTTCAAACATGTGCCTTCGAAAATATCCATTCAGACAGTAACATGCCCGAAATCCAGCAAACGAATATGTATCCGTCCCTGAGAAAAATCAAACAGTGCAATTAACTTATTTATTCATTTATTAGTAAAAAAATGACGAAAGATAGTTTAATTTTGTTATCTTATCTTTTCCGTGGTGTCTATAAACGGTTGAATTCATTCATATTAACAAATCTATATTTTGCACCAGGCCTCTGATGCTGTTCACATCTTTTACCGAAAAACTGAAATCAAGGCAATGCAAGATCTAAGAAACTGTTTTGGAACATTGCATGATACTACCACTGAATCCTCTGGAATATACCAATGTATGAGAGACTTCTGCTTTACAAATTAACCAATATTGTTTTACCACAATTTTTGACTGCTTTTAAAGAGTTACCCAGACACTTTCATCTTTTGTAACTTTTGACAGCTTTAAGTGTCATATAATAAATGAGGGTAAAAAAGGGTTTCCTTTTAAAATAGGGGAAAAGAACCTGCGAGTCGATTTTGGCAAGAGAGGGAGGAAAACCGGACCTCCCAGAGCTCAACCGTCGAGTCAGGTTTCAGTCCACATACGATTGCAATGGTGGGAAGCGTTGTCTATGATCATGTCATCCTGACCATCCATGTCATCGTGACTCCTAGAGTTCTATTTCGTCTCTGGTAGAACTTCATATTTCTCTGGCACTATGAATCACTAAAGCGGTCGAGATATGAGAGTCTTCAAATGACAAGTTAGAAACGTTAGCAAGGCCGTGAAGGAAAAGATACAAAATAGGTATGCAACTCTTGATTTTTCATAAAATTTCTTTTGCTGAGACGATGAACGCTCCATGAAGTTAATCAAGAAATCGAGTTTTGACTTGGCCTTTGGGCCTTAGAGTTGCTTTCTTTCCTTATTGGTTTCTATTAGAAATCGTAAAACTTAAAGAGCTGCTTACGACCAGCCTCATTCCGACATTTCCTCGTCTGCTGGGCCCAGTTGTTCAAAAGCCGATTAACGGTAATCCCAGATTAAAATATAACCAAGGAGTTTATTTCTCTACTCCCAAATGGTGTTCAATGCTGATATTCGGCAAAACTTTACATTAGAAGTCAATCTTGAAAAACAAACATCAACAAAAGAAAGTTCAACCAAAAAGTTGAAAACATGAAACAAAAATTTACGCTAATCCTGGATTAAGTTAATCGGCTTTCGAACAAAGCTTTCTTTTTTTTTATATCTGGCAAAAAATCTTTTTTCAATGCCGGCAAATCGTTCTTTTATTCATCTGGCAAGAATTGTAATATACTTGCCACTTAATTAGATTAGGCCATCATGTCTGAGAGGCTTTTTGGCAGAACTCAAACATTGACCATGATGTGTTCATTTGAAAACGAAAGCGAAAAGATCGCATCTTATTGGCCTCTTGATCATGTTTAGAGAAATGATCTCCGGTGAACCGTTTCGAGAAGCATACAAGAGAATCTCTAAAACCACTACTTCTTTTGTTAGAGCGTCTGAATGGTGTTAACCGATTAGCGACCAACGGCGATAAATAAAACTGACGGCCGACAATTACGATTACTGACAGGAAAACCGACAACTGACATGGTCTGGCGTTTTAGGGATGTCTGTATTTGGAAAAAATGCGCAATGATTTTTTTAAACATGTCAATAGTATTTTGTATGCTTTGCTTCTAGTTTATGAAATGTTAATCCTTTGGTGGGCTCTATTTCACCAGAGATAACCTGAGGCGCTTTTGCCATTTTTATCGAAACGACCGGAAATTTCTGTACCATTTGTTTTTACCACTAGAACCAGGCTCCGATGTGAGGATTCGGGCATTGGCCGCCACATTTATTTGTACCAAGACTATTACGGCATTCGCAAATAGATTCACAACTGGAACGGCTCATTCCGTTTCTCATTTCTTCTGTAGGGAATGTCCAGTGCCATCTGTCAAAATATTCTGACCGAAAGTTCCCCTTAAATGGTAAGCGCCACTGTTTCTCCTCCTTTTCGAGGACGAACGCAGGCTCATTTTCCGAACAGCGGCTTGTAATCGAGAGCTGCAGTTGTACTGCAGTATTTTCACTGCCTGTTCCGACTGTTGTGCCTGTACGTTGTATTTCCATGCGGCCGAGTCATGAGCGGAATTATAAAAGTGATCTCAAGTTTCTTTCGAAAAGGTGAAGAAGTGGCAATCGTTCCAGTGGACATATCAAAACATCAAGGAGTCCTTGAGTGAAAAAAAAAAAATAAATAAATAAAAAGTAAGAATAAAACATCTAACGGAAAATTTTTAGGAGTGAAGGAACAAGCCTTTCAGCAGTGAATCGGCGGGTTCTTATTGAAGCTAGTTCGCCTGGCATAATCCTCTGCTGGTAAATGCGAGAACTTTTCTATATAAATAGTCACAGATCGACAGTGGCAACTTGCCAAATTTGATATCCGATGAAGGCAGCAGTGAGCTCAACGGTACGTGTTGGTTTGGTCGTTTTTATGTGCTGCAGAGTTTGATGTATTCAGAGTAAAGTTCAGGGCCGGTTGCTCAAAAGTGGGTTAAACTAACCTCAGGTTAGGCCTTACCAAGAGGATTTGTTAATCCGAAGTTGAAATAGCCTTGTTCAAATCACAAGATACATGTTCATTCAGTCGAGGGGATATGCTCCGTAGACAAGACTTCGTATGTTACAGATGTTTCAGCTGAAAAACTGAAGATAG
>NC_090879.1:13806277-13808777 GCF_036669935.1 Montipora foliosa
GTCAAGAATCAATGAATCACACAGTCCTTCAATAAAAAATTCTTGTTTGGACAGGAAAGCCTCGTTTTCGCGCCTTGTCAAACTAACACCGCTGAGACGTGCGCTCGACTGTAATAACAGGTGTTGTGCCTGTTATGATTGGATCACCAGTAGCAAACACATTAATAACAAACACATTTGAATTGTGGCCAAGAAATAGAAATAGAGTGCTGCCGAGTTGAATTAACACAGAGAGCGTGCATCTTGGAAACTGTTAGTATCATACGGAAATGCTTAAAGGAAAGGAAAGGAAGGAAAGGAAGTTTATCTTGCGCTGGAGCACTAATTGGAGAACCAACCAACTCAATCCACATACGACGTTGAGTCTGGGAATCGAGCCCAGGCCACATTGTTGGGAGGCGAGTGCTCTCGCTACTGCGCCGTTAATTAGGATTTAGCTGGCATGGAGTCAAAGTGGAGGAAAGGTCAAAATATCTACTTGCAACTGCGTAGAAAAGAAATACTGGTAGAAGTAATGAACATGTGCAAGGTGATGTACGAAAATTATCTGGAGTGCACGTTGCACAAACTTTTTAAATAAATACTAGTGAGCAGCACAAAGCAACAGATCGTGTCAACTTGCTTTTATTTCTCCGACCGGTTTCGTCTGATTACGCAGACTTCATCAGGGAGTTTGAACAAGATGGTTAGAAGGAACTTATTTTATATCTCATTTCCAAAGTACAAATCACGTTCCAGCAAGGGTGTGAACAGCGAAAAACACCTACACAACAGTACGTGCAGGATATGACTAAAATCCTGCATGACGCTGAGAATTGCATTTTTGGGGCTCACGGATTTAACGTCAAATCTGTGAGCCCCCCCAAAAGCAGCAAGTACTCATTTTGTTGCCATTCTAATATTTTTTGTGATATATAAAGAATCTAACCACTCACAGAAACTTGTATAATGAGAATTGTAAATAGTGCGTGAAAAATTAAGTAGTATTTTTTAAGTTAAACAATATGATTTGTGAAATAGACAGAGTGCTTGGGTCAAACAGTAATGTTAATTATCTTAGGAATTTGCTGCATAGCGTCTTCAAAGAAGGATCTATTTTGATGCCATTGTAATTGTAAATGAGAACTATAAACAGTTTGTTGCAACCTACGAATTCCGAAAAAGAGCGCCACGTTGAACATGTACAAAAGGTCTCCTACTCACAGCAGGAAAGCCCAGTAGAAGAGTGTGGAGCAATAGGCCTTATTCAAGATAGCCGCCATGTTGGTTTTCACATTGTTATGCAAATTAGCCATGTGTTATGCTGGGGGGCAAACATTGGAAAAAAGGCAAATTGCGGAAATTCGGCTCGCCGAAATATTGAAATAACATTGCTTCAAGTACATTTTAGAATTGAAAATTAAGTACCTTTTATAATAATTTTATATCTTTGACTGCCTTTGACATTTTGACTTTCTACTTCGTTATCTGCTCATTTTTTCACTAAAAAAAAAAACATCTAAGTAACTTGCACAATCATTCCATTTTACTACTTAGGTGATAAACATTCAATGAACGTGAAACAAATCATCTGTGTGGCTAAGATGTTCGTTATAACCTCTCGAACTTTTGTTGTTTGCCCCTTCAGAAGTGTGTCGCTAATTTGCATGATAATAGCAAATCCAACATGGCGGCCATCGTGAATAAGGACTGTTGATGGCTTATTGAAATTATGACTATACGTAAGGTTACAGATACCCACTGGCCACACGAACTGTACCGGGAATAAGATAAGACCTGAGTGACTGAGAAATAAGGAGAATGAAAATAAGATTCGTCGTATGGGAAAGTTAGTAGAGCACCATTAATCAAGCGACTTTTAATGTAATGACTGAGTGTTTTGGACGCGCCATTGGTAACTTTCATGTCTGGGAACTTAATTTGATAAATTTTAATATTAAATTCACGCATTTAAGACACAACTCTCACACTTTAAAGCGGGTCTTGGTTTTCGATTCTTGCATGCATGAATGAGCTACTTTAATGCATAGGATCTGTGTAAACTTACCAGCAGGGCATTTTTTGCACCTTGGTCTGGTGTCAGAGATATTAACAAAAGTACCACGCGGGCATGGGAGAAGCTTGGAGTCTCTTCCATCATAATATTTGGCAAATCCAGCCTGAAGAAGCGCGTTGCGCAGATCGTAATTCATGAAAACATCTATAAATTCAGAGTCATCTTTCTCTACACCCCTGAAATTCAAAATAGATGAGCAGCTCTTCTAATCTAATGATGGTCACTGAAACAGGACACGCTAGAAACAAGGTGGTTTCACAGTCAAGCAGTACTGTCATGCCCTCTTTATTACCGTAATTTATGAACAAAACGGTCAAGCCTCCTGCAATCTCACTGCCAAGCCCTTAGATATATAGTTACTTCTAATTTCCAAGAATAGAAAGAATAGAATCGGAAACACTCCTCTCAATCATTCGGCTTTTTAGGTGCTAAAGTACTAAAAGT
>NC_090879.1:13821277-13833777 GCF_036669935.1 Montipora foliosa
GTCACGAAGCTTTATTTTGGGTTGTTTCAAAGCAATTTTTTGGTGAACGTTAAGTTGCATAGCGTGTAGGAGTGAGTAATTTTTAAAAGTACACAAAATGAACTGCACTGCCGTGACATGCCCCTTTAAGGTGCAATGGTATGTCCCGCCGACCAGCGAGACAGATTGTCCATTCAGGACCTAGATAAACTACCTAGAACCCAAGGATATCTAGTAGCTCAATTAGTAGGGGCATCCGGCCGGTGTTAGGGCGATCGTATGTTCCAATCCTTTCTAGGAGAAGCCTAGGACTAGTTTCCCATCCTTCCCAGGGGCATATTGCACCTTAAACATCAATAGTTACATAGAAGTAATAGAGTGTATTTACAGAATAAAAATAACTTCGGTCACAATTTATCTATAAAAACTTCAAAGTAATCTTTTCATGCTCTGCTATTCAAGATGCCACAGGAACTGCACACATAAAGTTTTTAGGACTCAGCAGTGTAACGAAGTGCCTATGGCAGACCGGGCCGCTTCATTCTGAACATTCTCTGCATTGCGCAGAATGGCCAGGCATCATGAATTATTCATAAGGCACTTGCGCGGGATATGCACATCACGGAGATATTATCGGGGCCTCCAATTACAAAGGAAGAAAGCCATTTTGCCGAAATAGTCAAAGAGATTTGCCTTTTACTCGCTTTCCCAAGCGCGAAGTATATAAACACAGCGAGATTTTGAAGAAGAAAGATAGCTTTACATACTCCTTATTCCATTTTCGATTCGGCCAACGGCAAGTTGTGTCCTTTTTACTTCGAAATTTTACAAAGTACGACATTTTTAGTCTAGGAAGAGCTACATTAGTATTCAGAGGCATTTCATTGCTTCCAGAAAATTTTGTTTAAAAGATTAAACTACCAAAAAATTGTCGTTTAATCCGTTGACTTAAATTCCGTGAAAAATGATCAACATAAAGCCCATAGATAACATAGAAACGGTCGATAAATAAGGCATGAATTTAAATTGTTACAGTTCAAGCTTGTCCACAGGAAATTACTCAAATGTCTTTGCATAAATACTTACATAACAGGTTTGATATTTTTGCTATTGTTAAACGATGCCAGGCCAAATGTCCTTAGCTTCGTCCGAATCATGAATCTGCAGAAGATATAATTACTTTCCTAGTGAAATTCTATCCGAGTTACTGATTTTGAGTTGGCAAAATAAAGCTTTCATCATGCTATCCATCGTATCGTCCCACAACTGAGTTTTAAGCTCATGTATTTGATTCTATTTAAGCGGTTACAGCCTATCTTTGAAGTTGTGAAAAGTCGCTCAGTTCTCAGTTAAAGGTAAAGAAGAATTATTTATTCATTTATAATAAGTGAAAGGTAAAAACAACAGGACTCCGGCTCCCCACGTGGTATTCTCAAATTTATTGGGCAAACCACCCATCCGAAAATTCAATGTTCTATTTGTTTCGTTTATGTGTCGGTTCTTTAAATTCCCAGAACAGGTGTTGTGAGGTATGTCCTACCGTTTACAGTTTTTAAAAATGCCCATAACGTGAAAATGTTTATTTTCCTATTTGAAAGTCCATATCAAAATGAACTTTTGCGAAATAATTCAGTCTCGATTCATCATCATCATCATCATCATTTCATTTCAAAGTTTAAATTTTACAAATTGAAAAAAAATACACAAGCCGCATATAGCAAAGTTAATCGAGGCGGGGTGTGTATCTTAAAATCAAATTTGGTAAATTAGATTAATAGTAAATCAGGTAATAACTAAAATGAAAATAAAATAAAATAAGTAGTTGCAAAAACCTACAAGAAGACATGAAACATAAGGAAGTAATTAATAATGAAAGCTAGGGTGTGATTAATGATGACTAGTAATTTTGAGACAACAACATAATCATCCTCATCACCAAGCACCGGAAGTAAAAATTGGTGAATTTTGTTTTTAAAAGGTTTTTTTCTAAGTTTGCGCAAGTCAGGCTTCAGGCAGTTCCAAAGCCTAGCTCCGAAAACGGAAAACGAATTAAGTCTAATACTCAGTCTTGATTTATTAACATATAAGTTACCAACATCAGAAAATCTAGTGTTATATGAATGAACGTCGGATGCACGGGTGAAAAGATCACAGATATTCTGAAAATTGGTAGATGTGTCGTGCACAAGAAAACATACTGTTTCAAAACGAGACACGAATTTTGCACGATGTTTAAAATTCCATTTTTATTTGATATACTCCTTCAGCTGATCAGGATTTCACAGGATCGCTGTGATGTAGATTAAGGAATGCTTGTTGGCGTAGGTCCTGTGTTTTCTAGGTGATCAACGCAAAGGTATCGCTCTGCGATAGTTTTCAGTATTTTTTTCAATTAAGAAAAAAGGCTATCATGTCTATGTCTGAGGATTTTCAAATAGGTCATATGTCCAGGGAAGACTTGAGCGAGCTGTGTGCCAATTTTTAAAATGGCAGACAATTTGAGCGCTTTTAAAAAATTGTAGAAAATTCGCCTGTCGTTCGAATGGAAAGAGAGTTTCGCCAAAGTTCATTTTTTTTTAATATGGACTTTCAAATAGGAAAATAAAAATTTTCACGTTGTGGGCGTTTGAACGGCGAAGACTTCAGTTCTATCCACTCGCTGATGTAACTATCATGGCACTTTCTTATCAGTGTTGATCCGACAGGGCGTCTAGCCAGGGAGTGGCCTAAAGCATGAGTAACTTCATGTGTGCTGATATATAAAACAGTATGTCATCTTGAATGACTTACATTGTTAGGTCGTGGTTTTGGGTAGTGAACACCCGCTCTCCAATTGTGTTGATGGGGTTGTCAAAAAGCAGTCTGTTGGGGAATGAAAAAATTATCAAGTAAGTAAGTTTTTCTTTTCCGCAGATTTAAAGTTACGCATGTGACAAGGAATCTGAGATTAAAGCAAAGGTAAAACATAATTTAACGTTTCTTTATTTCACGCACGAGAGGCCGGGTATGGTCGCTTGTGGCCTGATTTAACTGACTGACATACATTACTCGAAGATACTTTGAATTCCTGAACGTCGCTAGAAATCGGGGACATTTTGAGCCCACATTACGTTATGTGGATATATATTTAGAGCGAAAAGGGATATTGCAATTAGATTTCAGCAAGACGTTCACCCAAGGCTGTTACATCAGATAGCTTAAATGGTGACGCATGGTCAAACTATGGTAGCTGTGATTTGAAATATGTTTCACTGGTCTTACTTACAAATATCTAAGATTCTCAAGTTTGGCAAAAATTCCACTCGTCAAAAAAGTAATGTTGTTATTCTGTAGGAATCTGAGGGAAAAAAGTAAGATTATGTCAACTGGTTTTCATGAGTAAAGTAGTTAACCTCATGGTAAATAGTTACCCTTTCCACATCTTCGTGTAAATAACAGAGAGCGTATTGAGTTCATAGCAGTGCAGTTTTTTTCCGGCTTAAGCAAGCAGTGGATAAATTTATATAAAAATAAATACATTGAATCAATTATTTTAAAAAATGCAGCCACTTTTGAATTCAAGTAACATGTTTCGATGTTTCAAATATCACCAGCCATAGTGAGCATAACAGTTAAATTTTTACAAGGTGATCAGTATATATAGCTATCACTTATTCTTTAGAGATTAAAAGTTCGTTACAAGCGGATAAATTCACCTAACCAACAATATTATAGAAAACACAACTGACATAACGGTAAAGTTTAAAACTCTAACGCTAAACTGACAGGATCAACTTGTTTGTTGAGTTCGAGTTTCAATCGCCTTCATCCTGAGCGGTTCAAACCCGAACCCAACAAGAGTCCTATGCGGGGATATTGATAATGTGATGAAATGCTTTAGTTCTTCCATATCCCCAGGGTCGACGTTCACATTCAAGTTCCTTTATTTGACTAAGACTTTTTCCCCAAATTTTCTGTCGACTAAATGTTACGAAATAATACAGCGTTTTTCAGCAAATAGCTAACAAGTAAGAGCTACTCATAGGGCCACAGGCGTGATTGAGTTCTGACGTCTCTTGTGCAGTGGAAAGCATGGTGGTGGTGGCATAGCTGTCATTGGCCGCAGAAAACTCATTAGAAGTACCAACACCAGCTTTCAGCGTCACGTGACGCATACATTAAAAAAAATGTGAAGGACTGAGAAGTGCGGAAGTGACTCAATCAATGACAGAAGCTCAGGTAAAAATGAAGAACTTAAGGTGAAGTGGATACTTAAAAGAAAAAAGAAAAAGCCGAAGTAGACAAAAAGGATTACATCAAAAGAGTTTTGACTGGATAAATGTGGCAATGGTTTTTCATGGATTTCGACTCAGACCGTATCCATCTAGTAATATGATTCCATGGGGACTTGTTGAGGTCTTGGATTTTTCAAATTGGTCTATCACGATTTTTAACCCGGGAGGGTCTCATCTAGCAATTACGGTTTTTGGACATGATTGGGACTTCTCATTTATTTTGCTTGTGGATTTAAACTTGTATAGGCCAGGGTTGGTTATTGCCTTTTATGAATTTGCTTTAGTTGTGAGGCGGCGTTCGACTCCCCAGTGTGCTTGGCGGGTGAACCCTTAGGAGTTTTATTGCACTTGGTCGTTGCACTGCGCCCTCGGGACTGCCTCAAGTATAAATATAGAACACTCACTTGTGGTACAAAGTCACATTCCCTTTGTTCGAGATTTTGCCATCTTGAATACACTGTGGCCAATCAACAGGATTGACTTGTTAAACAGAGCAACCTTTACAATATTTTTACCAAATATGCACATACAACGTTCACATAACAGTCACCACGAAAATAAATGAGACAATTAACACAATAAAAGTCAGTATCGTACCATCTTTCTCTTTTTAAGAAATTAATTATTACACTTTGAAAGTAACAAAATAAGTAATTAAAGAAAACAATAACACTTAGAGTGTTCTGCATTCAGCAAGTCTGTTTCCACAACAGTCTAAAAACTTAGGCAGCTTCATAATCCTAGCGTAGGTGTTCTTCACGGGTGGATGTCCAGGTGATGGCTCTGGTACGGGTTCTAACACAGAGTTTGGTGCAGGATTGGGAACACTTGAACTGGTAATTGCTCGAATTTTGCACTTTAGGAAAACTCTTGCAAAGTAAGACATACTACTTTGGCAGTGCTGCCTGGGACTGCTTTTGTTGCTGACTGTTGCTGAGCTTGTGAAACTGCCTGTTCCGACCCATGGTTTCTGAGACCCCGCTTGCCAACTCTTTCCTTTCTGCACTTCCGCGACCCTGATATCTTGCCAAATTTCCAATTACGGCAAAGGCTTTGCATACTGGTCATGATAAAGCTTTGCTTTCCGTCTCTTCTGCTTTATTTTACTTTCTACTTCTTCATCGACGGGAAAATAGAGAGGGGCTGCAGCTGTCGGCATACGGGTCTTAGTTCGACGAGTCATCATTCGCTGAGCTGGATTTGATCCAATGTTTTCCTCGGGTGTGTTTCCTTACCCCAGTAAGACAAGCCAGGGTGTTTTGTCGTTGCGGAGTGCTTTCTTGAACAGGTTCTTGGTAATTTTCATGGCGAAGTTGGGTCCCTGAGTTCTAATGAAAGTCTGAAATGTATACTCTTTCCTCTGAAGGGCAAATAGGTCTACGACCATAGGACTCCAAGAACGATATGCAATTTCGGTGTCTGCAACGGCTCTTTTAGGATCCTTACTTCAAAATCTGCGCATACAGAACAATAGGTGATTGCTTGCTTTTGGTCGCTGTTCATTCCTGGCCAGAAGGCGACGTCTCTAGCGTTTCGCAAACATCCCGCAATTCCGAGATGAATAGCATGGCTTCTTGCAAGGATTTCGGTTCTCAATGGTAATGATGTGCTGACTCTTGAACAGGAGACCGTTACGAAGATAAATTTCTTCTCTGTAGGTCCAATATTCTAGGACTGCAATGGGCACATCACGCCTCAACTCTGGCTACCCTACTACGACTTTTCACCCAAGAGACTGGAGGGCCAGGCCTTTTGCCTTTTGTAACTGTGTGTAACTCACTGGACACATTGAAGACCTTTGAGAGGCTTAAAAGGCGTCTGTTTTCAAGGAAAAGTCTGGGAATTCTTCATCTTGTTTTCCTGGGTGGGCCAAATAGGCTCTAGACACCCAGTCAGCTATGAACACTAGTGGACTGTTTTTGTACTTAATGTTCAAGTTGAAACCCTGTAGTCTGTGCAGCGTCCGCTGCAGTCTACATGGAGCGTTGAAGACCGGCTTCTAAAAGACTGATTGAAGTGGCTTATGAGCAGTCTCTACTCTGACCTTCTCTCTGTGTGAAATGTAGTGACTGAATGTCTGTCAAGCAAACGCTGTTACGAGACACCTTTTCTCAATTTGTGCATACCTGCGCTCAGGGGAAGTAAGTGATTTCGACAGGCGAAAGGCTGCTCATTTTGAAGAGGGTGTCGCCTGGTCTGCTTTCACGTGCATCACACTGTATCGAGACCTTTTTGTTGACATCATACTCATAATTTGCCAGAAGAGGGTGCTTGACCGCAGCCGTCCTCACTTTTGTATATTACTTTTAAACTCTTCAGGCGCCAGATTTATTTGGAAAGACATTCTTAAATAGCGATAACGCCCAAAACGTGTCAAGGCTGATCTGGTAAAACCCATTCTTGGCATCTAATGAGCTAAAGGCCTTTGTCATGATAAGTACCAGAAACTCATAATGGTTGAAACGTGCAACGTGCGTTCACAGCTTCCGAATATTCAGTGCGAACTGATTGGTTGAATGTTTCAGTGCTAAGTACCATATTTGGAAACCCCTCGCTCTTGTTGTTCCAAATGTAGTACTTAGCAAATTGAATATTCAGAAGCTTGTTTTCCAGCACACAAGGGGCCGTTACACGTTTCAACCCTTATGGGTTCCTGATATTACGTCATTCGTTCACGTGGTCTTTCATTATACATGGCATGGTGTCTGAAGTCCTTGAATTCAAACACAGTTTTAAGCACGAAAATTTTGCTCAAAGAGAAAAACCTGAGAAGCAACAAGTCGCTTTATTTCTTCATCTCCTCGGAGAAGCACTGGAAATTTACAACACATTCTCGTTATCGACCGCGGGTCAAAACCTTGACGTCTTACTCCAAAAATTTGAAAATTATTGCAATCCGAGGCGGAACATTACATTTGAACGTCACAAATTCTTTACTTGGATTCAGGAACCGACCGAGAGCATCGATCAGTAAGTAACCGAGCTGCATACAAAAGCAAGAGATTATAAAGGTAAGAGAAGTAATCCCTCATACTGGCCCTATTCCCATCGTAATCCCTCTTAGGTTATTTTTAGATGATATCAATTTTCCCGCGGATAATGTTACCGCGCGCGTTACGTGGAAGTTTCGTGGAGGAGGGAAAGTGCAGCAAATTCTGTACGATGCTACTCACCGTTTTCAAAATTGAGTTTCATGGCCTGATAAAATTCATTGTCTGCAAGATACAGGTTTCAAACATACATCCTTGGAATTGCTTAACTGTCTAGTTTACAGTGATACCAATTTGAAGAATTTTCAATCTATCAAACCGTGTTAAATAATTTTGTCAGACGCAGATATGTTTACCTTGATTGCATTGAGTTACTTGTCCATTTTAGTGCGCACTTTCTCATCGTCTACAAAATTCTGTCGCTTACAAAACTCGTCCCCGTCAAGATACAGTTTGCAATCATATATCATGGAAATTGGTTAACTGTATAATTCACTCTGATACCAATTTTACGTTTGTCTAATGTAGGAAACCGTGTTAAATAATTTGTAAGAGGGAGCTATATTTTACGCGTGCGTTGCAAATTGACTTCAATCCGATCTTACGGTTTTAAAAATTTTTATCGTGCGGTCAATTAAAATTTTCCTGTCATGTGTGGTGCTGTTTGAAAGCGTTAGCTGTCTAATTTATGAATGTCATAGAATTAAGTCACCATAGTTTAAGTCCGCTAAGAAAATCGAGAACGCGTTGACAAAGTCAGGAATATGTTACTTGGGTGACTGTAGTCCGCGATATTTCATTGTGTACAAAATTCTGTCGCCTATAAAACTCGTCACTTTCAAGATACAAGATGCAAAGATATATAATTCAAATCGCTTAACTGTGTTGTTTACAGTGACACCAATTTCAACACTGTCCAATGTACGAAACCGAGTTTAATAATTTTGAAAGATGCAGGTATATTTAACATGCGTGCTTTGCAAATTTATTTCCATGCGATACCACTTGTTCATACATTTTTATCGCACTGTCTGTTCAAGGTTTCCTTTCATGTCTGATATCTGCCTAATTTATGAATATCTAAGAATTAAGTCGTCAGATTTTAATCCCGCGAAGAAAATCAAGAACGCGTTAACCAAGTCAGCGATATATTACTTGTTGACTGTAGTCTGCGAATTGCCAATGTTTACAAAATTCTGTCGCTTATAAAACTCGATCCTTTCAAGATACAGGTTTCGAATATCTATAACTGAAATCGCTTAATTGTCTAGTTTTCAATGATACCACATTCAAGGTTGTGCCATATACGAAACCGTGTTAAATCTTTTTTTAAGGAGACAGCTATATTTAACATACGTGCTTTGCAAATTCACTTGAATCCGATAACACGGGTTCAAAAATTTTTATCGGACACTTGATTCAAGTTTTCCTTTTATGTTTGGTACTGTTGTTGAGCTCTATCTGTCTACTTTATCACCATATAAGAATTAAGTCATCATATTTTAATCCCGCAAAGGAAACCGAGAATGCGTTTATTAAAGTCAGAGAGATCGTACTTATCGACTATAGTCTTCCATTCGCCATTCTGCACAAAATCCTGTCGGTTACATAACTCGTTCCTTCCAAGATGCAGGTTTCAAAACATAAGTCATTGTAATCGCTTAACTCTGTAGTCAACAAGTCACGTTCGTCCACAAAATGTATATATGAGTTTGTCTCACCATCCTCCGCCATTTTTGTTTGATGGTAAATCGCGAACGACGGGATCATTGCGTGGGAATTCGCTCAGCTGTCAACATTGGTAAAAATGAGGACATGTGATTGGCTATCAGTTAACCCTCGTGGTAATACCGGATCTCGCAGGAGATCTAAAAATAACTTTAACAGGGATTACGATGGGAATAGGGCCAGTATGAGGGATAACTTCTCTTACCTTCATAATCTCTTGACAAAAGCAAGCACGTGCGAATTTGGTGAACTGTGTAAGAGCTACAGTCGAGGCAGAAGCGTCTGTGGAATATCTTGCAACACCTTGAGAGAATAGTTATTGCAAGAAATCCACTTAAGTCATTACTCACGTTCCAAACTGACCGATTGGATTTCAGAGGGTTGGATCTGGGGAAAAGTGACGTCATTTACTCAGTATCTTCAAGTTCCAGTGTGTAAATGCAGCTTATGAGATATGCAATACAGGAGTTTAGAAGTCTGAAAACCCAAAACTACCGTGCTGCATATTAATTTAGCCGCATTCTTAAATTATTGAGTCATTAATGTCATTTTCTCCTCGATCCAGCTACCTCAAGATCTTAAAGTTAGTAATGGCGGACCATTAAACAGGAAATTCCAGTTAAAATAAACAGGTGTATTTTTGAAATTGAGGCTTAAAACTTGGGTCACTTACTGATTAATTAACATAGTTTTGAAATCCAAAGAAAAATAAAAATTGATTTTTAGGACACACAACTACAAGTCCCAAGCACTCATAAGCTAATGGACAAGTAAAAAAGGCCATTCGAACAGCCAAATCTGTACTAAAGAGAGCTTATGTACTAAAGACGGCACTAACCCCTACATTGCCTTGCTCGAAAGCAGAAGTACCCTGATAACTGGCCTGAGCTATTCCCCAGTTCATAGTTTTCTTTGACAGAAGGCTAAGAATCAACTTCTCACTACAACACAGTTACTGGATGCAATAATTCCAACAGATGCCAAGTCCCAGCTCCTGGCTCAACAGAAAACAGAAGCTGTACTTTGATAGAGGCGCCAAGTCACTACCTCTTGTCAAAACGGGTGAGTGACACTGTTCGACTAAAAACAAAGAATGACTGGAAACCTGCTGCAGTTACCAAACATGCTCACACCCCTAGATCAGTGGTTGTGACCACAAAAGGCACTCCTTACAGACGAGACAGGAGAGACATTATCAAGACCCCTGATAGTAACACAAGCACCATCCACGAGTCCAATAAGTGACAGAGGGATCACTAAGTGCCCGGAAAGTTACACCATCCAGTCCCCTGGTATTATCCGCACTAGATCTGGTAGAATTGTACGACCACTAAGGTTAAATGACTTTGTATATAATTAGTTGATTAAGCGCAATTAATCATTTAGTACATCGCTAATCCGAGTTGTTGTTATCAGCTGAAACATTAACTTTGCATGCCTGTGACAGATCTTGATCAATGAAAAGTGGACAATGTCGATATTTTTGATTGCATGTTTATTACTCCTTTCATTAGCTAGAGGGGAGATGTCATGACATGATGTCGGTTTAATACGTCATTCGTTCACGTGGTCTTTTCTTTAAAATGGCAACCTTGACCTTGCATAGTTTTGGTAGCAGTTTTTCGATTGCAGAAATGTAATATTTGGAACGTTTGATGACCTTATTCAGCTCTGGAGGATCAAAGCAAATCCTAATTTTGCCTGGCTTGCATACTACTACTACTACTGCTACTAAGTTACTTATCCTGTGTTGGACATTCCTCTTTCCTGGTGCACGTTTCTTCTTTAGATCTGCAACTTTAGTTTTTATTCCTCTCGAAGGACTACGGGTGTACGCCTACTAGCATGCTGAACAGGTACTGATGCCGGGTCGACTACAAAGCTGGTAAATACATCTAACGTGGCCCATTCCCTCAAAGACGATCCTGTAGTCCTGAACGACTTGTTGTGGGGTTAAGGGTATAATATTTCAGCTTGAGAGTGCATCTTCAGGAGTCCTAGCTATTGGTAGGTGACGTGGTAGCAGACAACATTAGTTTGTTTGAACAGCCATCTTTTTTAAACTTAAGCACTTCCATTCGACCACCGCAAGTGACTCTAAGATCTATCAGTCCCAGAAAATTGATGAGAGAGCCATTAAACAGTTAAAGCTTTGTATTGCTGGCTTCCATTTGAGGATAGCCATATTAGGTGCTAATCGATAAATCATGATAAGTAAGAAGTTAAGCCCATACCCAGTTGGTATTTCAGAAATTTTCTTGCTTGCTTTCTTCGTTGAAGAAATTAGAGTTGCAAACTAGCGGCCACCATTGGACTTGAACAGTTGAAATGTCTTCAGGCCTGAGGATGGATCCTGCAGAGCTTTCACCGCTCTCCTTTAACCAAAGAATTGAATCGTCATGTTATTTTCCCACACACACTGATGCAAAATGGTGTCATTTTTTGCAGTAAACGCACTGGTTATTGTAGGCTGTACAATCTTTTATTTTGTTGTGACGCTGCCGTTCACCACAGAATTTGTATCGGCACTCCGCGCGCGCGCCTTCGGCGGAAATTTGGTAACCTATCGATGCGAGAAAATTTGGTTTTATGGCCACGACGTCATCGACCTACGTAGGTACGTCCACCCATCCATGTATGCCAATAGGGAGCTTAAGACCAAGACGTTTTTGTCAACACGGATGCCAAGTAGACCGGCGTCTGTGACTTGACTTGTTTGCCGTAAGCTTGTCCCGTCAGTGATTTTACGGCATCGTTAGTTAATTGTACAGCAGTTTTGATTCTTTGACTTCTTTCTTAATACTGAATCATGACTTCAAGTTAAGAAAGACAGGATATATGCTTTTTCAGAGCTACCACCAAAGATTGATTCAGAGGATGAACTTATTGTTTTATTGGAAGAGAACACGGCTGGAAATTCTCTTTCCAGTTACGATCGATGATCATGAAATGATTCTGAATGTAAAGAAAAGTTCACATCTGCCAGTGTTAGCTGATTTGTCCAATCCATTTGGTACATTTCTGTAAAGGAAAGAAAGTGAGGAATAAAAATGAAGCGTTCCAAAAAAGAAATTAAATTTGACGGTCATTAAAGTTCTACAAAATTTAACATCGTCTTTCTGGAAACTTTGTCTTAGCATTGCCAGTGCATTAAAGTTTAAGACCGTAGAGACAAAACACAAGCACATGCAAAAGGATATATCAAGAAATTTGGAAAACAAATATCTTTCAAAAGAGACTTACTCTAGGTTTTTTGGAAAGACTGAGTCTCGGCGTCTGCAGCGCTGTTGCTCGTCAGCCGGTACAATTGACAAAAAAGAGTTTTATAAAATGCTAAAAAGGGGGGGCTTAAAACTGATCTAAACTTAAAAAGGTTTCCCAAATTTTCGAACCGTATCTCTGGTTCTTCTTCGGGGGACAATGAATCTAAAATTCAAAAATCACTGCTTCTTATTTTGGCTCCCAAGAGATCTTAACAGCGGCACATATGCCCTTGGGAACTCCATTCTTTCATTCACAGAGTTCTTAT
>NC_090879.1:13838777-13848777 GCF_036669935.1 Montipora foliosa
TAAAAAAATAGATGTGCAATGGATTCAATTTCTCGTTTGCAAAATATACATAAAGGCGAATCAATCATTTTTAACCTAAACATCTTTTCATTTGTAAAGACTATATTATTCAATATCTTATATTGGAATTCACGAATTTTAGTTTCAATTGTAACGATAAACGGTAAGGAGTATATTTTGCTCCAATCGATTTGAAGCTGGGGAAACTTCTCCAGAAATTTCTTTTGAGCTGTGGGAGGAGCTTATTTTGTGCTTTTAAAAGCAGTGTAAAGCAATTTCGATGAGACCTTTAACAAGGCTACCTGAGAGTCTTCCAACTTTAAATAAATTGTGTCACCGATGTGTAAGGGCGGGAGATGTTGTGCACTTTGTCTAATGATCTGCCTCCATTCTCGTGGGATTGCATCGACAATACCCATTAATTTAAAACGCTCTAATGGTGAAAGATTTGCATTTAACACATTTGCAATCTTTAAAAAGACTCCCGCATGAGACAGGAGGTCACCGACCGTAATAATTCCTTTAGAATAGAAATTTTTTTCAAAGGTTGATAGCTTTTGAACAATTATGTATTTATTATTCCAAATAACTTGATGCACGACGTCTCTGTACGTATTTATAGGAGATTCATTAAGTGCTGACCAAGCATTAAGACATTCTTTATAAAAACCTGGAAGGTAGACAGGCAACTTTCTTGTATCAAAATTACACTTAAGAATGAATTTTCCACCTATTGGAGAAAGAAAATAGTCTAGTATTATCTTCCAAAAACTCTTGTTTTCTTCATCTACAAATCTTTTTAATAACATCTCCCTCTGAGCTTGAATCATCGATTGAATGTCTAGCATCCTAAGTCCACCATCTTCGATATCGTTGATGAGAGCGGACCGCTTGATTTTATCATTACCTTTCCAAATGAAACGGTAAATCAAACTGTTGACCTCTTTAATCAACTCTTCCGAAACTGCAATTAACGCCGCTTTACTCAAAAATTTTGGTAGAATAAAGGATTTAACAATCTGAATTCTTCCTAGTAGTGTAAGTCCTCTCCACTTCCACATGTTCAATATATCTTTGATAGACTTAAGAACTAAGTCAAAGTTGGCTCTCATCCTTGATGCTATATGATAATCAAATACAATTCCCAGGATTTTAATTGATTTTCGTACTTTATGAGAAAACTTAGTTGTGTGCCAATGGCAAAGATCTTCGTTCTATCATCATTAACTCGAAGGTTGGAGAACTTATAAAAAATTTGCAGAGTTGCCAATAAACGATGATACGATGCGATATCTCTGAGAAAAAAAAACAAGTCATATCGTCAGCAAAGTGTTAGTTTGATTTCTTCCTCATTGATTAAAATACCTTTAATTCCCTTATCCTCCCGAATTCTGCAAGCAAGCACTTCAATGGCCAAAATAAATAGTTGCAAAGGTGACAAGGGATCGCCCTGCCTAACGCCACAACGAATATCAAACAAATCAGTAATAAAAACGTTATTTAAGACGCAACTAGATACGTTAGTGTAGAAGGTTTTGATCCACTTTATAAATTGCGTTCCAAAGTTAAATTTTTCCAAGATTTTAAAAAGGAAAGACTGATTCAAAGAGTCGAATGCTTTCTCAAAATCAACTGCTAAAAGAATACCTGAACTATCCGTAAATTTAGCAAATTCAAGTACATCTTCAATTGTTCAAACTCCGTCAAGTAATGATCTTCCCTTGATAAAACCATTTTGAAATGAATGAATAAGCTCAGGTAAAAACAATTCTAACTTTCTTGCAATCGCCTTTGATGCGATTTTAACATCGACATTAATCAGTGAGATCGGTCTCCAATTTTTTATAAAACGTCTGTCTTTGTCTTTCTTCTCCAACAACGTAATCTTAACTTGTTTTTGCGAATTTGACAGTTGTCCGTGTTCGTGAGCGAAATTCAAGGAATTGACGAGACATTTCTCTATGAGATGCCAGAAGCCAAGATAAAACTCCACAGTTAATCCATCATTCCCTGGTGTTTTGTTTTTCTCAAATGATTTCAACGCTTCTAAATATTCGTTTGTTGTAATTTTTTTCTCCAAATATTCCTGCTGCTCGTCTGTTAACATTTTGGTATTTACATTCTTAAGGAATTCATCAATCGACAAGCCACCCTGTTGAAAAGAGTCTTTATCATAAAGATTGGCATAAAAGCTATGAATCTCTGTCATTATTTGTTTCGGAGCCATTATGCATTCATCATTAAACCCCACTAACTTCCTAATACAACTTTTTTTCTTTTTGGAATTTTCTAGGTTCAAAAAGTACTTATTACTTTTCTCGCCATATTCGTACCAATTTACTCTCGAGCGAATTATTGCTCCTTGAGCTATATAATCATATCGACTATCATATTCGGTTTTTAAAATTTCCAGATCACTCAAGTTTTCTTGACTGGGCTGTTCATCGCATTTTGCTGTGCACTCTTTAATTTTTTGTTCTAAGTCTAACAATTTCTCCCTTCTAAATCTAACCTTCTGTTTGCTATAGGTATTAGTTTCATAACGGATTTTATACTTAATGAAGTCCCAAAGGACCCTTGGATCCTGAATCTCTTTTCCATCTTCCAACCAATCACTGTAATTCTCAGTTATAAAAGAGATATATTCATCATCTTCTAAAAGACTAGAATTAAATTTCCAAAAGGAAGGTCCCCGTCCCGTTTCTTCAATTCCGTTTATATGCATTGTAATAGCGGAGTGATCCGTTCTTATTGCAGGAATAATATCTAAATCTTCTACCTCTTCTTGAACACTACTGCTTATTAGCCAAAAGTCCAAACGTCGCTGTATTGTAGGGTTTTTTTGTCTCCATGTAAAGCGCTTAGTATCTGGATTTCTTATTCTCCAGATATCAATCAGATCATATGATGAACACAAATCTTCAATTTTTTTTACAGGATTCTCTTACTTGAAGTTTGCCTCCAGTTCCATCCAACTCAGCATCGAAAATAACATTGAAATCGCCTCCAATAATAACTTCGCAATTATCCTCTAATTCTAATTTATCGAGTTGTTTTTGAATTTCCTCAAAGAAGATGCATTGATCTTTGGTCTTATTTGGGGAATAAATATTGACAAAAACAAAACTATATCCCTGAATGACACCTTTCAAAATAATAAATCTTCCTTGTTCATCTTCTTGGCGTTCTTCAATATCACAATCGAAATTCTCCTTAACCAAAAAATCATAACCCCCCTACTGTGCTCCGAACCATGACTAAAGAAAATGTCGCCCCTCCACTGCGACTTCCAAAACGTTTCGACGTCTGGAGTACTGTAAGTTTCTTGTAAAAAGATCATATCGGATCTCTCTTTTGTTAACCAGTAAAAAAGTGCCTTTCTTTTGTCAAAAGAGCGAATCCCCCGAACATTTAGAGATAAAATTCTAAAATTTAAATTCCGTTTTGTGAAGATTTCAAATAGTCATTTCAGTGTCCCTCACACAAGAACAATATAAAGTTAGCCCCCTGAAATGCGAAAAAGAAAACAAAAGGCACAAAGCAAAACTACGACACACAATTACATCGTTAAAAAAGTAGCCAGCGAAAGCTGTTAAATATAAAGCTACTAACACAAAGGGTCTTGCAATCCTCATAACACCTAGTAACAATGCAAACAAAAAACCCCAGTTCTTGGAAAAAAAAATGCAAATTTGGTAAAGAAATAGTTTTATACATGACCTGAAGTTTTAGATTTTACGTTTTTATATTTGAACACCGTCAATAAACAACTTATCAGGCTCCGCCGTACTAAAATAGACGGTCTTACCCTCTTCTTTTGCCTTTTTAAAACGATGCATATTCTTCTTTGTACGCTCTAGAATTTCTTTTGGAAGGTCCGGTGAGATTCCAAAGTTTTTACCTTTCAATTTCTTCGCCTTTGACATGACCTCCTCACGATCAGGGTATCTTAAAAAACGCGCAATTATTTGTCCAGGCTTTCCAACTCGGTGCACCCTGTGAAATTCTATATTATCGGCATCTTCCACGCCGAGTTCGGTTTTTAAAAAATCAACCAAAACCTCCCTCGTGTCTTCGCTTACATCTTTTTCTCCTTTAATTCCAAAGAAACGAAGATTCTCACGCCGCTGATAAACCTCCATATACAGTTTCTCGTCTTTGAGAAGGTGAACTTGAACGACTCTCTTTCTGCATTAGCGAAGTTCAAACCGTCCTCAAGCTCTTTAATCTTCGTTTCTGTCTCCTTCTTAAACACCTCGAAACTTTCGACCTTAACTTGAAGGCTACTTACTTTCTCGTCCACTGATTGAATTTGATCTTCTAATTTTTGTAGCTTTTCTAACACTTGGTCTAGTTTTGGCATTACCGTCTCCGCCATGTTCCGCAAAGTGAGCACCTCATCCGACTCGCTACTAAGCTCAGAATCTGTGAATGATACGTTGTTTTATCCTTTTGTCATCGGGCGAGAAGTTTTCTTCAGTAGAGGATGTTGAGGAGCTTTTCCACGTTTTTCTTTTAATATTTTTGGCCATGTGCCATATCCAAGAACGGAGCTAACATAAACACGTCTACTCCACCATCTTGCCCGATCCAATCCCCGACCCATGATCAAACGAGTTGATAAAGGTCGAATAACCACCGTGAAAGATTTGGAAAGCTGACGTTTCGAGCGTTGGCCATTCGCTCCGACGAAGGGCTAACGCTCGAAACGTCAGCTTTCCAAATCTTTCACGGTGGTTATTCGTCCTTTATCCTTTATCAACTCTTTTGATAAAATAAATATCTTGCAACATTGTTGGGCACAACATGTTGCCTACGTTTGGCAACCCTGTTGTGATATGTTGCAACATGTTGGATGATGTTGGATCAAATTTGAAAACGGTCAAATGTTTGGCGCAAAACTTAGGATGTTGAGGGTTGTCGAATACACACGAACTGAGTCGGGTCGACTTTTTGGTGAAGACGACCCGTCAAGCGGAAGTCTTGTCGTGGTGTTTGCGGAAGTAAAGTAACAGGAAGTTGCTATTTGAAAGAAGGTTCGAGGAACTTTCTGAAAATGGTGACGGTTCGTGACGACCCGTCTAGTCCATGACGAGCCGTCATGTGAAAAGTCCACCCGACTTTTGGAAATGTCAGGTGGTGAGAGACTAAGAAAAAAATTGTGTATTTGTGAAGATACCGGAGGCGGTCAGGCCGGCTGAAAATGTTGACGGGTCGTGACGACCCAACTAGTGCGTGACGAGCCGTCATGTGAAAAGTCGACCCAACTTTTGAAAATGTCAGGTGGTGAGAGACTTAAAAAACGTGTATTTGTGAAGATACTGGAAGCGGTGAGGCCGGTTGAAAACGTTGACGGGTCGTGACGACCCGTCTAGTTCGTGACGGGCCGTCATTTGAAAAAGTCGACCCGACTGTTGGAAATGTCAGGTGAGAGACTTAGAAGAAAATCGTGTATTTGTGAAGATACTGGAGGCGGTCAGGCCGGCTGAAAATGTTGACGGGTCGTGACGACCCGTCAACTTCGCGACGAGCTGTCATTTGACGTGGTGATGTCAATCCACCGGGAGACAGTTGTTTTGTTGTTTATATTTGTTACTCGTTTGCGATCGTCTGAGGTGAAACACAAATTAAACATTTTAAAGACACAGGATAGTAAAAAGTACGGCGGCTGTGAGCTTACAATAGTGGCAGGAAACGAATTGGCAAAACCGTGTTGTAAGTTTGTTATAATTGTGTTTGGTCCCGTGAGAGTGATGTTGTAAGGTATCGGTATACCCCAAAATCGATAATTTTGCCATCTTAGTTTTTGATATTCTCAGGTACACCTCATAGAGTTTTTTTAAAACAAAAAGTTTGCGAAAAAAGGTTTCTTCGGGTCAAAGTTAGAAAGGAAAAACGACTTAATCAATAAATTATCTCTAATTTGAAGCTGTCCACAAATGACTACTTCTCAACACTCAAATGCACATTTCATCGAATGAGGTCAGTGCACTTTTACAGCGAGTTTTCATCCTTTTTCACTGAAATTTGGCGAGAATGTTGCCCGATATTAAATGTGGCAAAAAACCCGTGTCGGGGAGTTTTATTTGTTGCCTCCTTCTAAAGTAATGAGTATTTAAGAAAAGCTACTGCGTGTCTTATAAGACCTTATAAAAACTTAAAGTTTAACAGCGAAAAAAAACAACAGAACAGACAATTAATCAAAATTCCCCGACACGGTTTCTTAGATCAAGGTGTGAAGAAAACGTAGTTTCCGGTTAAATTCTGACCGGAAACGAACTCAATTTGTGAAACTATATACTTTTGAAAAATGAGGGCTATTTTAGGAAAGGTTTTTATTTCTTGCTTAAAGTCAACTAATAATCGGAATCTATAATTCCATAGTTAATAGAGGGGGCTGGTTATGAAGACCGGCAAACTTCAAAGAGATAGGTTATAGATCGTTTTCACGTGACGTCACAGCTAATTATGCAGAGGCAGGTAGACCGGAAGTCAGCCATGCTGGTGGACAACCCAGCGGTCGCTTGATATCAAAATAAGAGAATTTGGCGGGATTGTGGTCGTCTTTGCCAAAATTCTCTTAGTCTTTTGAGCTTTATATTGCTATCAAATGGGTTATATTTGTGCGGTGAAGAATTGCGGACACAATAGTGCCAGAGACAAAGGAAAATTTAAATTTTTCAGGTTTCCAGCTATAATAAAAAACAAGGGAGTAGAAACGCGTAAATTGAGTGAGGCTCGGCGACGACGATGGTTCGCGAATATTTACAGAAAGAAGTTTGACGACAAGAGTGCTGAAAACAGTCGTGTTTGTAGCAATCACTTCATTTCAGGTTAGTATAAATCGTTTTGTAAAACTGTGGCAAAACAATGTAGTATGGAGGATAAATGAATTGTATTTTTTTTTCACAGGAAGGAACGCGGATATTCTGGACACAACAAACCCCGACTGGGCACCTTGTATAAACCTTGGTCATGAAAACATTAAAAATGTTTCGCTGGCTGTTGCTCGAAATGATCGTTGTCAAAAGAGGAATGAAAAGAAGCGAAAATACACCGAGATGGCGGCTGCCAATAGCACTGAAGACAGCTGTGATGTAGCGAGTTTTCAAACAAGTGCTGATTCAGGAGCATCTGGAAGTGGTAAATGTACACCAAACTTTATTATACCACAGCTCCTCCCTTTTTTTTTCTGACCAATATTTCAATCGTGTGTCTATGACGTGCTTACAGTTTTCCCCAGAAGTTGTCCAGTGTTGAGTTTCCTGTAACTTTCTCTCAATTTCTCCTCAACTTGGACTGTGAATCCATTTGCGATCCTCCTGGGGGTGATACGTTGTTGGCTCAAGGGATCTACTTAACTCTCTCTTTATATATATATATATATATTTTTTTTAACATTTATATATATATATATATATATATATATATATATATACACATTTATATATATATATATATATATTTTAACATGTATATATATATATATATATATATATATACACATATAGAGGCGTGTAATGTCTTCATTTTTCGTTTAGCTACAACTCTTCATTTTTTTTTTCTTTTCAGTGAGTACAAGTATTTTTTCAGCAGCTTCAGCTTCCGCAAGTGACACCAATCTTGCTGATGTTAATGATTATGACCATGATGACAATAACAAATATTGCCAAACAGAAGAATTACTTACTGCTGAAGGATACTGCCAGACTGAACTTGACATGCCTCAGTTAGACAGAGAGAAAAAGTACATGCAGTATATTTGTGATGAGCTCAGTAATACCAAGGCACAACTTCTATCTGTTCAACTAACTGAGGAGGGCTTTAGAGATAATGATGACAAAACCAAATTTTACACAGGAATTCCCAAGTTTTGTCTTTTGATGCATGTTTTCAATCTGATTGCCCCTCACATTAAAAGAAACTGTCAAAATGCACTGTGTCAGTTTCAAGAGTTTCTTTTAGTTTTGATAAGATTAAAGTTTAATTCCCCATTACAAGATTTAGCTTTTCGTTTTAATATATCTGTGCCAACTGTGCACAGAATATTTGATAGATGGACACATGTAATGAGTATTAGGCTTAAATTTCTAATTAACTGGCCAGAGAAGACGGACCTCCAAGCCACTATGCCAGTAGTTTTTCAACGTAATTTTGGCAAAAGAGTTGCTGTCATCATCGACTGTTTCGAGATCTTTATAGACAGACCATCCAGTCTAATCGCAAGAGCAATGACATGGTCTAATTATAAACACCATAATACTATAAAGTTTCTCATAGGTATAACACCACAAGGTGTTATATCATTTATATCAAAGGCATGGGGTGGCAGAGTAAGTGATAAATATCTCACAGAAAATTCTGGTTTGTTAAGGAAGCTTTTACCTGGAGACGTAGTGCTAGCTGACAGGGGATTTGATATAGCTGACAGTGTTGGTTTTCACCAAGCTTCTCTTCATATACCAGCTTTTACCAAAGGAAAGAAACAGCTTTCTGCAGAGGAAGTGGAGGAAACTCGGAAAATCGCAAACGTCCGCATACATGTTGAAAGAGTTATTGGTCTTGTGCGCAGGAAGTATACTATATTAGAGGGAATACTGCCCATTCAGTTAGTGACAGCTCGCAGAGGTGACAATTTAGCCCCAATAGACAAAATTGCTATAATATGTTGTGCCCTTACTAATTTATGCGAATCTATTGTTCCTTTTGGTTGAACCTTTCAGAGTACAGTAGGGACTGTTCTCAAGAAATATGAATGCTATCTGCTAAAATACAATGGACAAAGTTGTGTTATACCCAGAAACAATGTATGAAAGTTAGCATAGTCCTAAACGGAACAGAAACATAGGTAAATAAAATGGTACAAACACGAAGAAAAGTGTTTGCTTTACATTTGTTGCAAACCATTTTAGTAAACAGTTTCACTGAGTGCATGATGGACAGATCCATTCACCATCAGGTTCTGTTGTTAGCCCTACACATGACATATGAAACCATTGGATTTTACAGTCTGGTTTGTCACAACCAATTAGCTGACTTCCTTCAATGTACTGCTGGCAATAACACCAGGGTCCATCATCATCACTGTCTGATGCTGGTGTTACTGTGGCATGAGGCAAAGGAGAAGACCGTGAAAACCATTTACCCAACAGTTCTGGGAGAACTCCTTTCTTGTAGAAAAGAATTGCCCTTGTCAATGTTCTGTCCCAAAACTCAGTGTCAGGTAGTATTCTCTGAATAAAGATGTCTTTGTTGGTCCAGACAACGAAATCACAATATTCTACACCAGTCACAAACAACTGACACTGCACTTGGTAGTAGTATGCATGACAGGTGTCCACAGACAAACTCATTTCTTCCTCATTGTACTTGAGACAGAAACTACTGTCATTCGCTTTTGCCGCACTAACAAGCATAGAATCTTTGTACTTATAAGGACACTTTATTTCACAGATACCTTTCCCACAGCACTCACAAAAAACAAGACCATCAGGAGTGGCTCCTAAAAAAGGCCACTTTGCACTTATATGAAGTCCACAGTCTGCAACAGAAAAGTTAAGGTGATCCTCTGCAAGTGAAAATGCATAGTCTTCACGAGCTCTGCTTTCATTAGAGATACCCCATTTTGTTGCAGCGTTTGAAAATCTGTGCGAGTTTGGATAACATATCATCTCTATCAAGCTCTTTGATGGTTTGTCTGGGTCAGTTGTGCAAGCTGCTCTGAACTTTGATGCAGTCACACGGCCTGCCCTGTGCTCAAACCATACTTTACAGGTTGATTGGCCCCTTGTAACTCCCTCAACTGCTTCTGCTTCCTCGGCAGTAATATTAATCTCATCAAATACTTTCTCTGCCTTTTCTACGAGTTCCTGAAAGCTATAATTCAAGTGTTCTTCATTGTATATTACTGTTAAGGGCTTTGGCAGAGCTTCAGCTTCATTGGGCATAAAGGCATCATTATAGGGAGAAATTAAAGAAAGAATAGCTGGTTTGATGCCAC
>NC_090879.1:13861277-13878777 GCF_036669935.1 Montipora foliosa
AGTCTTTCTTTCTCTCACCACCTGATACTTCCAAAAGTCGGGTCGACTTTTCAAATGACGGGTCGTCACGACTTGATCGGATCGTCACGATCCGTCGAGATATTTGAAGCTGCTCTAGGCAGTTCGACTTCCGGCAGTAAATCTTACTTCCTTTTTAAACTTCACGACCCGATATCCGGTGAGTTGGGTCGTCAACAGCAATTGACGACCCGACTTAGTTCATGTATATTGGACATGTGTGGAGTTCCGGTTGCCGTCCACGTCTTAAAAACGCGCATGCTTAAGCTCCCTAATAAAGCAAGAGACAGACCATCATCAACTGGCTGGTGGGCGGCCGGAGGAAAAAGTAAGATGAATATTTCTAGCCAGATACTAAGGAGTACTGGCCCTGGTGTGTGCTGTTAACATACACTTCTGATTTGTGAACAAGGATTTTAATGACCAAATCACTGCAATTGAAACACATACATTTCTCCGTGAGCATTAATGAAAAACTTTCTCTGTACAAATCATAAAGTAAAAAATTGAAGTTTTCGAGCTTTGTGTCCAGAAATAAAAGAGTTTCATGATGTCCTGATTGTTCTAAATTTGGAGGACTTTTTGAGAACTATAAAAACTTTATTTCTAAAAAATAATAATAACAATAATAATAATAATAATAATAATAATTTTCAACTTACAATATTTTACACTAAAATAAAAATCTTAACCAAGCCGGATTAGACATTATAAAAAATTACAAATTTATAGAAAATATTATTCGTTATATCAGTGGTGTAAAAAAAGTGTTCATTTCTATAATTCATGCAATCATTTGGAGTAAACACTTATTAAAATATCATTATTAAGATTATGATTATTATTACCATTGCTATAGAAATAGTAATAATAGTAATAATAATAATGATTCGCATTTATTCGGGATATTGTCATTTCCTCGACGCCAAAACTAATGTTTGTCGGTACTGAGAAATCAACTTGATTTTTTTATGTGCTCCTTTCTTTAATAAGGGGACCTTGCTCAAATGAAAAAAAATAGGTGTTACAAAAAGAACCAACATGATATACTGGAATAACAGTTAGCATTAAACTTAGAAGGCTAAGGTCCAAATACACCTTAATTTTAGACCCAGAAAGGGTTATTTATTACTATTGACTCTTTGTTTAAATCAGCTGTATGAGTCGCTTTGTATATAAGTCACACTGTACTCTGTAAAGTAACCAGGAACACAGCTATGGTCAGCTATGTCATAGTTTGAAAGTGTATTTGGGACAAAAAACCTACAGGTAATATGACGCACTAAGTCCTGAGAAAACATTTTCTGGGAGGTGAGTTATTTCATTGTTTTCAAGCCAACTAGAAATGAAATCATGAAACGTAATGTATATGAAAACTAGTCAGAAACTAAGTAACGAAGTTTTAACTCATGTTAACACTACTTTTTAAAGTACACTCAGCAACAGTACAGCATTCGAACTAAACAAGAACAATTCCATGAACTCAATTTTAGCTTTTATTGCAGTTTCGTTCTTAGCATTCGCTGATCACAGCTTTACTCGATTCTACTTACATAAAAGCAGTACAATTAAACCCAAATGACCTCCATAGAGCCCGCGCAATCGACTCAGAGCGATCAAATCAAAGGAAAAATGGATGACAGTGGACAATTCTTTGTGGAGTATCCACGCGCAAAGCTGTGTCATATTGTGAATTCGAATTAAACAAGAGCACTTCAATGAATTTCATTTTAGCTTATATTGCAGTTTCGTTCTCAGCATTTGCTGATCACGATCTTACTCGATTCTACTTACTTAATAGATAAGAGCAATACAATTAATTCCAAGTGTCCTCCATAGGGTCTACGGGAAATACTCAGCGCGAACAAATCCAAACAAAAATGGATGACAGTGGATTTGATAGTTTCAAAGAAAACAACAAAAAAAACTAAAACAGAACACCAAAGAGCTGGAAAAATCAAACAAAATCAAAAGTATTTAAACAAAGGTAAACGTTTCTCAGCAAATAATAAGGCAAGGGACTGGCCCTCACCAACTGGCTAACGCACGGCCGGAGGAAAAAGTAAGAAGAACATTTCCGGCTAGATACTAAGGAGTACTGGCCCTGGTTTCTGCTGTTAACGTAGACTTTTGATTTCTGAACAAGCATTTTCGTGACCAAATCTGTTCAATTGAAACACATACATTTTTCCGTGAGCGTTAATGAAAAACCTTCTCTTTACGGATCATAAAGTAAAAAATCGAAGTTTTTGCGTATAGTGTTCGGAAATAATAGAGTTTCATGATGTCCTGAATGTTATAAATTTGGAGGACTTTTCGAGAACTATAAAATCTTTATTTCTAAATAATAATAATAATAATAATAATAATTACAATAGTAATAATAATAATTTTAAACTTACAATATTTTACACTAAAATAAAAATCTTAACCAAGCCTAATTAGACATTATAAAAAATTACAAATTTATAGAAAATATTATTCGCTATACCCGTGGTGTACAAAAAGTGTTCATTTCTACAATTCATGCAATCATTTGGAGTAAACACTTATTAAAGTATCATTTTTATGATTATGATTATTATTACCTTTGCTATAGAAATAGTAATAATAGTAATAATAATAATAATGATTTGCATTTATTCGAGATATTGTCATTTCCTCGACGCCAAAACTAATGTTTGTCGGTAGAAATCAACTTGATTTTTTTATGTGCTCCTTTCTTTAATAAGGGGACCTCGCTCAAATGAAAAAAATAGGTGTTACAAAAAAGAACCAACATGACATACTGGAATAACAGTTAGCATTAAATTTAGAAGGCTAAGGTCCAAATACACCTTAATTTTAGACCCAGAAAGGGTTATTTATTACTATTGACTCTTTGTTGAAATCAGCTGTATGAGTCGCTTTGTATATAAGTCACACTGTACTCTGTAAAGTAACCAGGAACATAGCTATGGTCAGCTATGTCAGACTTTGAAAGTGTATTTGGGTCAACAAACTTACAGGTATCGTAGCGCACTAAGTCCTGAGAAAACATTTTCTGGGAGGTGAGTTATTTCATTGTTGTCAAGCCGTCTAGAAATCAAAAACATGAAACGTAATGTATATGAAAACTAATCAGAAACTAAACTTAAGTCATGTTAACACTACTTTTTAAAGTACAGTCAGCAACAGACAGCATTCGAACTAAACAAAGAACAATTCCATGAACTCAATTTTAGCTTTTATTGCAGTTTCGTTCTTAGCATTCGCTGATCACAGCTTGATGATCAGCTATGTCATAGTTTGAAAGTGTATTTGGGTCAACAAACTTACAGTTCTTGTAGCTTACTAAGTCCTGAGAAAACATTTTCTGGGAGGTGAGTTATTTTATTGTCATAAAGCAATCTAGAATAAAAAAAACATGAAACGTAATGTCTATGGAAAGTAGTCCGAAACTAAGAAACCAAGTTTTAACTCATGTTAAGACTTGTTTTTAAAGTACACTCAGCAACAGTACAGCATTCGAACTAAACAAGAACAATTCCATGAACTCAATTTTTTAGCTTTTATTGCAGTTTCGTTCTTAGCATTCGCTGATCACAGCTTTACTCGATTCTACTTACATAAAAGCAGTACAATTAAACCCAAATGACCTCCATGGAGCCCGCCCAATCGACTCAGAGCGATCAAATCAAAGGAAAAAGGGATGACAGTGGACAATTCTTTGTGGAGTATCCACGCGCAAAGCTGTGTCATATTGTGAATTCGAATTAAACAAAAGCAATTCAATGAATTTCATTTTAGCTTATATTGCAGTTTCGTTCTCAGCATTTGCTGATCACGGCTTTACTCGATTCTACTTACTTAATAGATAAGAGCAATACAATTAATTCCAAGTGTCCTCCATAGGGTCTACGGGAAATACTCAGCGCGAACAAATCCAAACAAAAATGGATGACAGTGGATTTGATAGTTTCAAAGAAAACAACAAAAAAAACTAAAAACGAACACCAAAGAGCTGGAAAAATCATACAAAATCAAAAGTATTTAAACAAAGGTAAACGTTTCTCAGCAAATAATAAGGCAAGAGACTGGCCCTCACCAACTGGCTAACGCACGGCCGGAGGAAAAAGTAAGAAGAATATTTCTGGCTAGATACTAAGGAGTACTGGCCCTGGTTTCTGCTGTTAACGTAGACTTTTGATTTCTGAACAAGCATTTTCGTGACCAAATCTGTTCAATTGAAACACATACATTTTTCCGTGAGCGTTAATGAAAAACCTTCTCTTTACGGATCAAAAAGTAAAAAATCGAAGTTTTTGCGTATAGTGTTCGGAAATAATAGAGTTTCATGATGTCGTGATTGTTCTAAATTTGGAGGACTTTTCGAGAAGTATAAAATCTTTATTTCTAAATAATAATAATAATAATAGTAATAATAATAATAATAAGTAGAATAGTAATAATAATAATTTTAAACTTACAATATTTTACACTAAAATAAAAGTCTTAACCAAGCCTAATTAGACATTATAAAAAAAGAAAAATTTATAGGAAATATTATTCGTTATACCCTTGGTGTAGAAAAAGTGTTCATTTCTACAATTCATGCAATCATTTGGAGTAAACACTTATTAAAATATCATTATTATGATTATGATTATTATTACCATTGCTATAGAAATAGTAATAATAGTAATAATAATAATAATGATTGGTATTTATTCGAGATAATGTCATTTCCTCGACGCCAAAACTAATGTTTGTCGGTAGAAATCAACTTGATTTTTTTATGTACTCCTTTCTTCAATAAGGCGACCTCGCTCAAATAAAAAAAAACATAGCTGTTACAAAAAAGAAACAACATGGCATACTGGAATAACAGTTAGCATTAAATTTAGAAGGCTAAGGTCCAAATACACCTTAATTTTAGACCCAGAAAGGGTTATTTATTACTATTGACTCTTTCTTGAAATCAGCTGTATGAGTCGCTTTGTATATAAGTCACACTGTACTCTGTAAAGTAACCAGGAACATAGCTATGGTCAGCTATGTCAGACTTTGAAAGTGTATTTGGGTCAACAAACTTACAGGTATCCTAGCGCACTAAGTCCTGAGAAAACATTTTCTGGGAGGTGAGTTATTTCATTGTTGTAAAGTTTTCTACAAATGAAAACATGAAACGTAATGTATATGAAAACTAATCAGAAACTAAACTTAAGTCATGTTAACACTACTTTTTAAAGTACAGTCAGCAACAGACAGCATTCGAACTAAACAAAGAACAATTCCATGAAATCAATTTTAGCTTATATTGCAGTTTCGTTCTCAGCATTTGCTGATCACGGCTTTACTCGATTCTACTTACTTAATAGATAAGAGCAATACAATTAATTCCAAGTGTCCTCCATAGGGTCTACGGGAAATACTCAGCGCAAAGAAATCCAAACAAAAATGGATGACAGTTGATTTGATAGTTTCAAAGAAAACAACAAAAAAAACTAAAACAGAACACCAAAGAGCTGAAAAAATCATACAAAATCAAAAGTATTTAAACAAAGGTAAACGTTTCTCAGCAAATAATAAGGCAAGAGACTGGCCCTCACCAACTGGCTAACGCACGGCCGGAGGGAAAAGTAAGAAGAATATTTCCGGCTAGATACTAAGGAGTACTGGCCCTGGTTTCTGCTGTTAACGTAGACTTTTGATTTCTGAACAAGCATTTTCGTGACCAAATCTGTTCAATTGAAACACATACATTTTTCCGTGAGCGTTAATGAAAAACCTTCTCTTTACGGATCATAAAGTAAAAAATCGATGTTTTTGCGTATACTGTTCGGAAATAATAGAGTTTCATGATGTCCTGAATGTTCTAAATTTGGAGGACTTTTCGAGAACTGTAAAATCTTTTTTTCTAAATAATAATAATAATAATAATAATAATAATAATAATAATAATAATTACAATGGTAATAATAATAATTTTAAACTTACAATATTTTACACTAAAATAAAAATCTTAACCAAGCCTAATTAGACATTATAAAAAATTACAAATTTATAGAAAATGTTATTCGTTATACCCGTGGTGTACAAAAAGTGTTCATTTCTACAATTCATGCAATCATTTGGAGTAAACACTTATTAAAATATCATTATTATGATTATGATTATTATTACCATTGCTATAGAAATAGTAATAATAGTAATAATAATAATAATGATTGCCATTTATTCGAGATATTGTCATTTCCTCGACGCCAAAACTAATGTTTGTCGGTAGAAATCAACTTGATTTTTTTATGTGCTCCTTTCTTTAATAAGGGGACCTCGCTCAAATGAAAAAAATAGGTGTTACAAAAAAGAACCAACATGACATACTGGAATAACAGTTAGCATTAAATTGAGAAGGATAAGGTCCAAATACACCTTAATTTTAGACCCAGAAAGGGTTATTTATTACTATTGACTCTTTGTTTAAATCAGCTGTATGAGTCGCTTTGTATATAAGTCACACTGTACTCTGTAAAGTAACCAGGAACATAGCTATGGTCAGCTATGTCAGACTTTGAAAGTGTATTTGGGTCAACAAACTTACAGGTATCGTAGCGCACTAAGTCCTGAGAAAACATTTTCTGGGAGGTGAGTTATTTCATTGTTGTCAAGCCGTCTAGAAATCAAAAACATGAAACGTAATGTATATGAAAACTAATCAGAAACTAAACTTAAGTCATGTTAACACTACTTTTTAAAGTACAGTCAGCAACAGACAGCATTCGAACTAAACAAAGAACAATTCCATGAACTCAATTTTAGCTTTTATTGCAGTTTCGTTCTTAGCATTCGCTGATCACAGCTTGATGATCAGCTATGTCATAGTTTGAAAGTGTATTTGGGTCAACAAACTTACAGTTCTTGTAGCTTACTAAGTCCTGAGAAAACATTTTCTGGGAGGTGAGTTATTTTATTGTCATAAAGCAATCTAGAATAAAAAAAACATGAAACGTAATGTCTATGGAAAGTAGTCCGAAACTAAGAAACCAAGTTTTAACTCATGTTAAGACTTGTTTTTAAAGTACACTCAGCAACAGTACAGCATTCGAACTAAACAAGAACAATTCCATGAACTCAATTTTTTAGCTTTTATTGCAGTTTCGTTCTTAGCATTCGCTGATCACAGCTTTACTCGATTCTACTTACATAAAAGCAGTACAATTAAACCCAAATGACCTCCATGGAGCCCGCCCAATCGACTCAGAGCGATCAAATCAAAGGAAAAAGGGATGACAGTGGACAATTCTTTGTGGAGTATCCACGCGCAAAGCTGTGTCATATTGTGAATTCGAATTAACAAAAGCAATTCAATGAATTTCATTTTAGCTTATATTGCAGTTTCGTTCTCAGCATTTGCTGATCACGGCTTTACTCGATTCTACTTACTTAATAGATAAGAGCAATACAATTAATTCCAAGTGTCCTCCATAGGGTCTACGGGAAATACTCAGCGCGAACAAATCCAAACAAAAATGGATGACAGTGGATTTGATAGTTTCAAAGAAAACAACAAAAAAAACTAAAAACGAACACCAAAGAGCTGGAAAAATCATACAAAATCAAAAGTATTTAAACAAAGGTAAACGTTTCTCAGCAAATAATAAGGCAAGAGACTGGCCCTCACCAACTGGCTAACGCACGGCCGGAGGAAAAAGTAAGAAGAATATTTCTGGCTAGATACTAAGGAGTACTGGCCCTGGTTTCTGCTGTTAACGTAGACTTTTGATTTCTGAACAAGCATTTTCGTGACCAAATCTGTTCAATTGAAACACATACATTTTTCCGTGAGCGTTAATGAAAAACCTTCTCTTTACGGATCAAAAAGTAAAAAATCGAAGTTTTTGCGTATAGTGTTCGGAAATAATAGAGTTTCATGATGTCGTGATTGTTCTAAATTTGGAGGACTTTTCGAGAAGTATAAAATCTTTATTTCTAAATAATAATAATAATAATAATAATAATAATAGTAATAATAATAATAAGTAGAATAGTAATAATAATAATTTTAAACTTACAATATTTTACACTAAAATAAAAGTCTTAACCAAGCCTAATTAGACATTATAAAAAAAGAAAAATTTATAGGAAATATTATTCGTTATACCCTTGGTGTAGAAAAAGTGTTCATTTCTACAATTCATGCAATCATTTGGAGTAAACACTTATTAAAATATCATTATTATGATTATGATTATTATTACCATTGCTATAGAAATAGTAATAATAGTAATAATAATAATAATGATTGGTATTTATTCGAGATAATGTCATTTCCTCGACGCCAAAACTAATGTTTGTCGGTAGAAATCAACTTGATTTTTTTATGTACTCCTTTCTTCAATAAGGCGACCTCGCTCAAATAAAAAAAAACATAGCTGTTACAAAAAAGAAACAACATGGCATACTGGAATAACAGTTAGCATTAAATTTAGAAGGCTAAGGTCCAAATACACCTTAATTTTAGACCCAGAAAGGGTTATTTATTACTATTGACTCTTTCTTGAAATCAGCTGTATGAGTCGCTTTGTATATAAGTCACACTGTACTCTGTAAAGTAACCAGGAACATAGCTATGGTCAGCTATGTCAGACTTTGAAAGTGTATTTGGGTCAACAAACTTACAGGTATCCTAGCGCACTAAGTCCTGAGAAAACATTTTCTGGGAGGTGAGTTATTTCATTGTTGTAAAGTTTTCTACAAATGAAAACATGAAACGTAATGTATATGAAAACTAATCAGAAACTAAACTTAAGTCATGTTAACACTACTTTTTAAAGTACAGTCAGCAACAGACAGCATTCGAACTAAACAAAGAACAATTCCATGAAATCAATTTTAGCTTTTATTTTTCCTTTTCGTTCTCAGCATTTGCTGATCACGGCTTTACTCGATTCTACTTACTTAATAGATAAGAGCAATACAATTAATTCCAAGTGTCCTCCATAGGGTCTACGGGAAATACTCAGCGCGAAGAAATCCAAACAAAAATGGATGACAGTTGATTTGATAGTTTCAAAGAAAACAACAAAAAAAACTAAAACAGAACACCAAAGAGCTGAAAAAATCATACAAAATCAAAAGTATTTAAACAAAGGTAAACGTTTCTCAGCAAATAATAAGGCAAGAGACTGGCCCTCACCAACTGGCTAACGCACGGCCGGAGGAAAAAGTAAGAAGAATATTTCCGGCTAGATACTAAGGAGTACTGGCCCTGGTTTCTGCTGTTAACGTAGACTTTTGATTTCTGAACAAGCATTTTCGTGACCAAATCTGTTCAATTGAAACACATACATTTTTCCGTGAGCGTTAATGAAAAACCTTCTCTTTACGGATCATAAAGTAAAAAATCGATGTTTTTGCGTATAGTGTTCGAAAATAATAGAGTTTCATGATGTCCTGAATGTTCTAAATTTGGAGGACTTTTCGAGAACTGTAAAATCTTTATTTCTAAATAATAATAATAATAATAATAATAATAATAATTACAATGGTAATAATAATAATTTTAAACTTACAATATTTTACACTAAAATAAAAATCTTAACCAAGCCTAATTAGACATTATAAAAAATTACAAATTTATAGAAAATGTTATTCGTTATACCCGTGGTGTACAAAAAGTGTTCATTTCTACAATTCATGCAATCATTTGGAGTAAACACTTATTAAAATATCATTATTATGATTATGATTATTATTACCATTGCTATAGAAATAGTAATAATAGTAATAATAATAATAATGATTGCCATTTATTCGAGATATTGTCATTTCCTCGACGCCAAAACTAATGTTTGTCGGTAGAAATCAACTTGATTTTTTTATGTGCTCCTTTCTTTAATAAGGGGACCTCGCTCAAATGAAAAAAATAGGTGTTACAAAAAAGAACCAACATGACATACTGGAATAACAGTTAGCATTAAATTGAGAAGGATAAGGTCCAAATACACCTTAATTTTAGACCCAGAAAGGGTTATTTATTACTATTGACTCTTTGTTTAAATCAGCTGTATGAGTCGCTTTGTATATAAGTCACACTGTACTCTGTAAAGTAACCAGGAACATAGCTATGGTCAGCTATGTCAGACTTTGAAAGTGTATTTGGGTCAACAAACTTACAGGTATCGTAGCGCACTAAGTCCTGAGAAAACATTTTCTGGGAGGTGAGTTATTTCATTGTTGTCAAGCCGTCTAGAAATCAAAAACATGAAACGTAATGTATATGAAAACTAATCAGAAACTAAACTTAAGTCATGTTAACACTACTTTTTAAAGTACAGTCAGCAACAGACAGCATTCGAACTAAACAAAGAAAAATTCCATGAACTCAATTTTAGCTTTTATTGCAGTTTCGTTCTTAGCATTCGCTGATCACAGCTTTACTCGATTCTACTTACATAAAAGCAGTACAATTAAACCCAAATGACCTCCATGGAGCCCGCGCAATCAACTCAGAGCGATCAAATCAAAGGAAAAAGGGATGACAGTGGACAATTCTTTGTGGAGTATCCACGCGCAAAGCTGTGTCATATTGTGAATTCGAATTAAACAAAAGCAATTCAATGAATTTCATTTTAGCTTATATTGCAGTTTCGTTCTCAGCATTTGCTGATCACGGCTTTACTCGATTCTACTTACTTAATAGATAAGAGCAATACAATTAATTCCAAGTGTCCTCCATAGGGTCTACGGGAAATACTCAGCGCGAACAAATCCAAACAAAAATGGATGACAGTGGATTTGATAGTTTCAAAGAAAACAACAAAAAAAACTAAAACAGAACACCAAAGAGCTGAAAAAATCATACAAAATCAAAAGTATTTAAACAAAGGTAAACGTTTCTCAGCAAATAATAAGGCAAGAGACTGGCCCTCACCAACCGGCTAATGCACGGCCGGAGGAAAAAGTAAGAAGAATATTTCCGGCTAGATACTAAGGAGTACTGGCCCTGGTTTCTGCTGTTAACGTAGACTTTTGATTTCTGAACAAGCATTTTCGTGACCAAATCTGTTCAATTGAAACACATACATTTTTCCGTGAACGTTAATGAAAAACCTTCTCTTTACGGATCATAAAGTAAAAAATCGAAGTTTTTGCGTATAGTGTTCGAAAATAATAGAGTTTCATGATGTCCTGAATGTTCTAAATTTGGAGGACTTTTCGAGAACTGTAAAATCTTTATTTCTAAATAATAATAATAATAATAATAATTACAATGGTAATAATAATAATTTTAAACTTACAATATTTCACACTAAAATAAAAATCTTAACCAAGCCTAATTAGACATTATAAAAAAATACAATTTTATAGAAAATATTATTCCTTATACCCGTGGTGTACAAAAAGTGTTCATTTCTACAATTCATGCAATCATTTGGAGTAAACACTTATTAAAATATCATTATTATGATTATGATTATTATCACCATTGCTATACAAATAGTAATAATAGTAATAATAATAATAATGATTGCCATTTATTCGAGATATTGTCATTTCCTCGACGCCAAAACTAATGTTTGTCCGTAGAAATCAACTTGATTTTTTTATGTGCTCCTTTCTTTAATAAGGGGACCTCGCTCAAATGAAAAAAATAGGTGTTACAAAAAAGAACCAACATGACATACTGGAATAACAGTTAGCATTAAATTGAGAAGGCTAAGGTCCAAATACACCTTAATTTTAGACCCAGAAAGGGTTATTTATTACTATTGACTCTTTGTTTAAATCAGCTGTATGAGTCGCTTTGTATATAAGTCACACTGTACTCTGTAAAGTAACCAGGAACATAGCTATGGTCAGCTATGTCAGACTTTGAAAGTGTATTTGGGTCAACAAACTTACAGGAATCGTAGCGCACTAAGTCCTGAGAAAACATTTTCTGGGAGGTGAGTTATTTCATTGTTGTCAAGCCCTCTAGAAATGAAAACATGAAACGTAATGTATATGAAAACTAATCAGAAACTAAACTTAGGTCATGTTAACACTACTTTTTAAAGTACAGTCAGCAACAGACAGCATTCGAACTAAAAAAAGAACAATTCCATGAACTCAATTTTAGCTTTTATTGCAGTTTCGTTCTTAGCATTCGCTGATCACAGCTTTACTCGATTCTACTTACATAAAAGCAGTACAATTAAACCCAAATGACCTCCATGGAGCCCGCGCAATCAACTCAGAGCGATCAAATCAAAGGAAAAAGGGATGACAGTGGACAATTCTTTGTGGAGTATCCACGCGCAAAGCTGTGTCATATTGTGAATTCGAATTAAACAAAAGCAATTCAATGAATTTCATTTTAGCTTATATTGCAGTTTCGTTCTCAGCATTTGCTGATCACGGCTTTACTCGATTCTACTTACTTAATAGATAAGAGCAATACAATTAATTCCAAGTGTCCTCCATAGGGTCTACGGGAAATACTCAGCGCGAACAAATCCAAACAAAAATGGATGACAGTGGATTTGATAGTTTCAAAGAAAACAACAAAAAAAACTAAAACAGAACACCAAAGAGCTGGAAAAATCATACAAAATCAAAAGTATTTAAACAAAGGTAAACGTTTCTCAGCAAATAATAAGGCAAGAGACTGGCCCTCACCAACTGGCTAACGCACGGCCGGAGGAAAAAGTAAGAAGAATATTTCCGGCTAGATACTAAGGAGTACTGGCCCTGGTTTCTGCTGTTAACGTAGACTTTTGATTTCTGACCAAGCATTTTCGTGACCAAATCTGTTCAATTGAAACACATACATTTTTCCGTGAGCGTTAATGAAAAACCTTCTCTTTACGGATCATAAAGTAAAAAATCGAAGTTTTTGCGTATAGTGTTCGGAAATAATAGAGTTCCATGATGTCCTGAATGTTCTAAATTTGGAGGACTTTTCGAGAACTGTAAAATCTTTATTTCTAAATAATAATAATAATAATAATAATAATAATTACAATGGTAATAATAATAATTTTACACTTACAATATTTTACACTAAAATAAAAATCTTAACCAAGCCTAATTAGACATTATAAACAAATACAATTTTATAGAAAATATTATTCGTTATACCCGTGGTGTACAAAAAGTGTTCATTTCTACAATTCATGCAATCATTTGGAGTAAACACTTATTAAAGTATCATTTTTATGATTATGATTATTATTACCTTTGCTATAGAAATAGTAATAATAGTAATAATAATAATAATGATTTGCATTTATTCGAGATATTGTCATTTCCTCGACGCCAAAACTAATGTTTGTCGGTAGAAATCAACTTGATTTTTTTATGTGCTCCTTTCTTTAATAAGGGGACCTCGCTCAAATGAAAAAAATAGGTGTTACAAAAAAGAACCAACATGACATACTGGAATAACAGTTAGCATTAAATTTAGAAGGCTAAGGTCCAAATACACCTTAATTTTAGACCCAGAAAGGGTTATTTATTACTATTGACACTTTGTTGAAATCAGCTGTATGAGTCGCTTTGTATATAAGTCACACTGTACTCTGTAAAGTAACCAGGAACATAGCTATGGTCAGCTATGTCAGACTTTGAAAGTGTATTTGGGTCAACAAACTTACAGGGATTGTAGCGCACTAAGTCCTAAGAAAATATTTTCTGGGAGGTGAGTTATTTCATTGTTGCCAAGCCCTCTAGAAATGAAAACATAAAACGTAATGTATATGAAAACTAATCAGAAACTAAACTTAAGTCATGTTAACACTACTTTTTAAAGTACAGTCAGCAACAGACAGCATTCGAACTAAACAAAGAACAATTCCATGAACTCAATTTTAGCTTTTATTGCAGTTTCGTTCTTAGCATTCGCTGATCACAGCTTTACTCGATTCTACTTACATAAAAGCAGTACAATTAAACCCAAATGACCTCCATGGAGCCCGCGCAATCAACTCAGAGCGATCAAATCAAAGGAAAAAGGGATGACAGTGGACAATTCTTTGTAGAGTATCCACGCGCACAGCTGTGTCATATTGTGAATTCGAATTAAACAAAAGCAATTCAATGAATTTCATTTTAGCTTATATTGCAGTTTCGTTCTCAGCATTTGCTGATCACGGCTTTACTCGATTCTACTTACTTAATAGATAAGAGCAATACAATTAATTCCAAGTGTCCTCCATAGGGTCTACGGGAAATACTCAGCGCGAACAAATCCAAACAAAAATGGATGACAGTGGATTTGATAGTTTCAAAAAAAACAACAAAAAAAACTAAAACAGAACACCAAAGAGCTGGAAAAATCATACAAAATCAAAAGTATTTAAACAAAGGTAAACGTTTCTCAGCAAATAATAAGGCAAGAGACTGGCCCTCACCAACTGGCTAACGCACGGCCGGAGGAAAAAGTAAGAAGAATATTTCCGGCTAGATACTAAGGAGTACTGGCCCTGGTTTCTGCTGTTAACGTAGACTTTTGATTTCTGAACAAGCATTTTCGTGACCAAATCTGTTCAATTGAAACACATACATTTTTCCGTGAGCGTTAATGAAAAACCTTCTCTTTACGGATCATAAAGTAAAAAATCGATGTTTTTGCGTATACTGTTCGGAAATAATAGAGTTTCATGATGTCCTGAATGTTCTAAATTTGGAGGACTTTTCGAGAACTGTAAAATCTTTATTTCTAAATAATAATAATAATAATAATAATAATAATTACAATGGTAATAATAACAATTTTAAACTTACAATATTTTACACTAAAATAAAAATCTTAACCAAGCCTAATTAGACATTATAAAAAAATACAATTTTATAGAAAATATTATTCCTTATACCCGTGGTGTACAAAAAGTGTTTATTTCTACAATTCATGCAATCATTTGGAGTAAACACTTATTAAAGTATCATTATTATGATTATGATTATTATTACCATTGCTATAGAAATAGTAATAATAGTAATAATAATAATAATGATTGCCATTTATTCGAGATATTGTCATTTCCTCGACGCCAAAACTAATGTTTGTCGGTAGAAATCAACTTGATTTTTTTATGTGCTCCTTTCTTTAATAAGGGGACCTCGCTCAAATGAAAAAAATAGGTGTTACAAAAAAGAACCAACATGACATACTGGAATAACAGTTAGCATTAAATTTAGAAGGCTAAGGTCCAAATACACCTTAATTTTAGACCCAGAAAGGGTTATTTATTACTATTGACTCTTTGTTGAAATCAGCTGTATGAGTCGCTATGTATATAAGTCACACTGTACTCTGTAAAGTAACCAGGAACATAGCTATGGTCAGCTATGTCAGACTTTGAAAGTGTATTTGGATCAACAAACTTACAGGTATCGTAGCGCACTAAGTCCTGAGAAAACATTTTCTGGGAGGTGAGTTATTTCATTGTTGTGAAGCCGTCTAGAAATGAAAACATGAAACGTAATGTATATGAAAACTAAACAGAAACTAAACTTAAGTCATGTTAACACTACTTTTTAAAGTACAGTCAGCAACAGACAGCATTCGAACCAAACAAAGAACAATTCCATGAACTCAATTTTAGCTTTAATTGCAGTTTCGTTCTTAGCATTCGCTGATCACAGCTTTACTCGATTCTACTTACATAAAAGCAGTACAATTAAACCCAAATGACCTCCATGGAGCCCGCGCAATCAACTCAGAGCGATCAAATCAAAGGAAAAAGGAATGACAGTGGACAATTCTTTGTGGAGTATCCACGCGCAAAGCTGTGTCATATTGTGAATTCGAATTAAACAAAAGCAATTCAATGAATTTCATTTTAGCTTATATTGCAGTTTCGTTCTCAGCATTTGCTGATCACGGTTTTACTCGATTCTACTTACTTAATAGATAAGAGCAATACAATTAATTCCAAGTGTCCTCCATAGGGTCTACGGGAAATACTCAGCGCGAACAAATCCAAACAAAAATGGATGACAGTGGCTTTGATACTTTCAAAGAAAACAACAAAAAAAACTAAAACAGAACACCAAAGAGCTGAAAAAATCATACAAAATCAAAAGTATTTAAACAAAGGTAAACGTTTCTCAGCAAATAATAAGGCAAGAGACTGGCCCTCACCAACTGGCTAATGCACGGCCGGAGGAAAAAGTAAGAAGAATATTTTCGACTAGATACTAAGGAGTACTGGCCCTGGTTTCTGCTGTTAACGTAGACTTTTGATTTCTGAACAAGCATTTTCGTGACCAAATCTGTTCAATTGAAACACATACATTTTTCCGTGAGCGTTAATGAAAAACCTTCTCTTTACGGATCATAAAGTAAAAAATCGAAGTTTTTGCGTATAGTGTTCGGAAATAATAGAGTTTCATGATGTCCTGAATGTTCTAACTTTGGAGGACTTTTCGAGAACTATAAAATCTTTATTTCTAAATAATATTGATAGTAATAATAATAATAATAATAATAATTACAATAGTAATAATAATAATTTTAAACTTACAATATTTTACACTAAAATAAAAATCTTAACCAAGCCTAATTAGACATTATAAAAAATTACAAATTTATAGAAAATACTATTCGTTATACCCGTGGTGTACAAAAAGTGTTCATTTCTATAATTCATGCAATCATTTGGAGTAAACACTTATTAAAAAATCATTATTATGATTATGATTATTATTACCATTGCTATAGAAATAGTAATAATAGTAATAATAATAATAATGATTGCCATTTATTCGAGATATTGTCATTTCCTCGACGCCAAAACTAATGTTTGTCCGTAGAAATCAACTTGATTTTTTTATGTGCTCCTTTCTTTAATAAGGGGACCTCGCTCAAATGAAAAAAATAGGTGTTACAAAAAAGAACCAACATGACATACTGGAATAACAGTTAGCATTAAATTTAGAAGGCTAAGGTCCAAATACACCTTAATTTTAGACCCAGAAAGGGTTATTTATTACTATTGACTCTTTGTTGAAATCAGCTGTATGAGTCGCTTTGTATATAAGTCACACTGTACTCTGTAAAGTAACCAGGAACATAGCTATGGTCAGCTATGTCAGACTTTGAAAGTGTATTTGGGTCAACAAACTTACAGGTATCGTAGCGCACTAAGTCCTGAGAAAACATTTTCTGGGAGGTGAGTTATTTCATTGTTGTGAAGCCGTCTAGAAATGAAAACATGAAACGTAATGTATATGAAAACTAAACAGAAACTAAACTTAAGTCATGTTAACACTACTTTTTAAAGTACAGTCAGCAACAGACAGCATTCGAACCAAACAAAGAACAATTCCATGAACTCAATTTTAGCTTTAATTGCAGTTTCGTTCTTAGCATTCGCTGATCACAGCTTTACTCGATTCTACTTACATAAAAGCAGTACAATTAAACCCAAATGACCTCCATGGAGCCCGCGCAATCAACTCAGAGCGATCAAATCAAAGGAAAAAGGAATGACAGTGGACAATTCTTTGTGGAGTA
>NC_090879.1:13913777-13921277 GCF_036669935.1 Montipora foliosa
GAAATCAACAAGAACCAAGCGAGCACGTGGTCCCGGATTCAACGAAGTTTCCTCAAGATGTGGTTAATGGTAACACTTCAATTGTATTCGCCCATCCAGAGGCTCTTTTAAGTAAGGAAGGTCGAGAGCTAATGGCAAGCAAAGTCTTCCAGGACAATGTTGTTGCCTGCATTGTTGATGAAGCTCACTGTGTTGAATTATGGTAAGTGCGTAAAATATTCATTCCTTGTTTATTCATGTCATGTTTGTTACAGACTTAGCTTGTACCGGTATCTGAGAAATCTAAATCACAGTTACGGCAACGACATATATTTACACTGCGACTACAATTTCGGCAGAAAGTTTGCTCTATTCTCTATGTGTTTGAAAACCATGACAGATTTTTCTCTATGAACTATATAGTTGACTTCTTCATGTATATTTACTCTGCTTATTGGAACATCATAAATCGTCTCCATGCCATGCTCTTACAACTGAACCACAACTGAACCTGTCAACCATAATAGCAAGATACTACTACATAAGCATGCTTAAACAAAATGTTTTGAAAACGGATCATTGCACTTGTGGTTGAACTTTAACATCTGCAGCTCAGGGTTTCCTTTTCCTTTTCAGGGGTGAAGATTTTAGAAAAGACTTCAAAGACCTGTCAGTGTTGAAGGCATTCTTTCCCAGTATGCCTACCATGGCTCTGACAGCAACAGCACCGCCTCATTTATTGAGAGACTTAAAACAAAGTCTGCGATTGAAAAATGACTGCAAAATTGTAGCACGAAACCCTAACCGAGTGAACATATACCTGGACAAGAAACTGCGTCTGAGTAATCACCATGGGAATGAGAGCTACGACAAAATCCTTGTAGCCATTGCCAATGAACTGGCAATTCAAAGAGAAAACTACCCAATGACAATCATTTATTTAAAACTGAAATACTGCGGATATGCTTATGGCTTATTTGAAAGAGTATTGAAAGACAAACAGTGCGTTGGAGAAACATCAGAACCCAGTGCAAGACTGTTTGCGCAGTTTCATGCGCCCCAGACGAGTTGCATGAAGAAAGACATAATATCAGAAATAAAGAAAGAACAATCGAGGGTGAGGGTGGTATTTGCAACATCAGCTCTTGGCATGGGGGTTGATGCTCCTTATGTAACCAACATCATTCATATAACTCCACCAAGTAGCCTTGAAGCTTACATGCAAGAAATTGGTCGTGCTGGCCGTACAGGACTTTCATCATGTGCTACCCTTTATTACAATAACTCTGACATTGGAAATAATAAAAAACATGTAGAAGAATCAATGAAATCATATTGCAGATCAGAAGACACTTGTCAAAGGAAACTCCTCCTTGATTACTTTGGATTCTCCAGTGTTCAACAAAAGAGCTGTTGCTGCATATGCGATGGCAAATTCAAAAGAACTGAAGAGGATCTCCCCCAAGCTATTAGAAACAAGGTCAGATTTCTACCTAACAGTAACCGTGCTATCCTTGAAAGGTTAATTAAGAGTGCAATTTCTGACCATGAGTCCCAAGCGACATCAGAGGGTTCAATGCTATTTGACATTTCTGTAGATAAGGATCTGGCTGCAAAGGTTATGGAGGGAGTGGAATTTGTTGCATCAGAAGCAGACTTGTTGAAATCATTCGGCATATGGGATGAAACCTGTTCTTCTCAAATCTTTTCGCTTATATCTGAACACACTGCTATATGTACAACTGAAACGGACTCCGACATTGATTAGAACATCAACATAATGTGTTCTGTTCACTTATATCTGAGCACACTCCTCACGACATGTTGAACTGAAATGAACTCTGAAGATTAGAACATCAACATAAATTGTAGATACTGTAAACTACTGATTGTGATTTATTCTCTTAAACACAAGACTGATTCAATGATATTTAATTATTTCTGTTGTTAAAATAACACTGATCAGTTTGTCTTTGCTTATATCTGAGCACAATACTGTGTGGAACTGAAATGAACTCTGATGATAATCAGAACATCATCATAAATTGTGAACACTGTGAACAGCTGTAGATATATCTGGATTTATTCTCTTAGTACACACTACTGATATTTAATTATTTCTGTTGTTACCATGACACTGATCAGTATCTGAGCACAATAATATGTGTAGAACTGAAATGAGTGCCTCTAATGATCAGAACCTCATCATAAAATATAAATACTGTGAACTACTGTAGAAATATCCTGATTTACTCTCTTAAAACACACCAGTGGTATTTAATTATTTCCATGTTGTTGCCATGGCAGGGCTCCAAATTAATGCTCGCAAACTCACAAAATGCGAGTGAATTTGACAATCTGCAAGTGAGAAAAATACCCACTAGTAAACGTTTGCAAGTTAGAATCATCCATGTCTTGCAAACATTTGGAAATAATTGGCTAGTGGTCTCACCGGTTTTCTAGAGGAAAACTTCTTACCACTTTGCAAGTAGACTAAAAAGTCAAGTTTGAGCCCTGGTTTCCATGACACTGATTAGTTTGTCTTCATCTTTTCACACATATATCTGAGCACAATAATATAAGTAGGACTAAAATGAACTCTAATGATGATCAGAACATCATTATAACTTGAAAATACTGTGAACTGCTGTTGATACATCTGGATTTACTCTCTTTATACACACCATTGATATTTAATTTTTTCTGTTGTTACCATGACACTGATCAGTATCTGGGCACAATAATATGTGTAGAACTGAAATGAACTCTGGAGATGATCAGAACATCATCATAACAATTTTAAATACTGTGAGCTGCTGTAGATATATCTGGATTTACTCTCTGAAAACACACTATTAATATTTCATTTTTTCTGTTGTTACCATGACACTGAACAGTATCTGAGCACAATACTATAATTATGTAGCACTGAAATGAACCCTGGTCATGATCAGAACATCATCATCAAAATTATTGTAAACACTGCAAACTTTGAATTACTCTCTTAAAATACACTATTGTTATTTAATTAAATTCTGTTGTTACCATGACATTGATCAGTTTCTTTAAACATTTTGTTCTTTTTCGTTTATATCTGTGCTGAATTAACTGAATTGAACTTCGCTGATGATTTCAACATCAAAATATCTTAAATTGTAAACACAGGTATCTCCTGTTGATTTAGGCATTAAAATTGTCGCAGTTTGTGGAGTTGAGAAGGAAAGCTGCTTTCGTGTTGGTGTGATTGGCTTCGATGGCTCATCCACGTGTACAGAGCTTTCGGATGGCATATTCGTTGATAAACGCTTCGACGGCTGAAGCGAAGAAGGTGAAAGCTGTACGCATCGCTTGACAGCATATTGTGCGCTTTGATCCGACAGCGTATTCTCTATGGATTAAGCTCTCTGAATAAACTGTTCCATCTTGTTTACGAATGAAACACAACTCCTGCACAAGACCTTTGATCTCGTATCGTCCTCCGAAATTTTTATGCCACAGGTTTTATGGACTTTGGCACACAGATCTTTTCCTGAACCAGCTTTGCTGAATATTCGTAGCATATAGCGACTCTCATGAGAATCACCACAGAGTCGGCAAGCTGGATTTCGAGGAGAAACCTTCGTCGGAGTGGACATACTTTCCGCCATTTTGATTTCGGCATAATGCATAATGTAGCTTTATTTCGCCAAGTTTCGCATGAATTATTTAAAAACGATCAACCAATCAATATAAAGGATTCACTGGCCGATCCCAGGGCCTTTTCCCGCCCCACCCCCAAGCCAGGGAAAAGGTCCTGGGAACGAGGTTGCCATTTTGAGGTCTTCGACTTTTTTGAGGTTCAGTAATAAATTCAGTTCAAAGATAACAAAACATGCTCTTGAGTGAAACTCGCTCGTTTCTTTTTTAAAGGGGCTATGTCACGCAAAATGATAAAATTCCATGATTCGCAAAATGCCCAAAAAGTAGAATGAAACCTTGCAATAACCATTTAAAACTGTTGAACCACATAAAAGAAATACTGCAAAAGGAAAGAGAAACATGGATGATCATAAATAGACAGGGTCATCAAACGGATTCTGCAGCTATCAAAGTTAAGCCCGAGGGAGGAAGGGGGCTGGAAGGTCGGGCTAACCACGGGAGTTTGATCGTGAGGTCTGCCTCCAAGGTAGGGATTTTGATCTTTCGTGATGTCCCCAGGTTAGCGATTTCGATCGTACGAAAAACATTTGACCACTTTCACTTGCTGCCGGGTGGGGACTTTGACCAATTATTTTGTCCCAGGGGTGAGAAATTAAATTTTTTTTTTTGTTAATGAAAATGTCAAAATACCCACCCCATGCTCGACCCCCCCCCCCCCCCCCCTCCCTTCCTCGGCCTTAACATTGATAGGTGCATTACATTTGGGGAATATGCACGACGTTTTTCAAGTTTATGAGAAATCGCCTGGATAAAGGTCGTTGTTTTCCTCAGAATCATTTTGTATGTGATGTAACGATAATTTTATTGGTAAAGGAATTCCTCATTACCATTTCCGAGTTTTAAACGCGTGATTAACTAAAGATTTCCCCGCAACACCCTAAATAACGTGACATAAACCCCTTTAAGTGAAATAGTCTGCAAAACAACTAACTGCAAATTGGTCTAAATTGCTCTGACGGGCCTTTTCCCGCATGTCTGGAGTTGCACTAACAAACGTTTATGCCACACACTAAGGAAGGACTGAACATGTTGTTTCCGCTTCATAATTCCTCTTCTTTTCAGTCTAATCTGATGACAGGTCAAATTTTTTGGGGGTTTTACGTTTGCTGCAAATACTATCGCAAAAGCTGGGAGTTACCGGGTTAGCACTTTTATTTTGCGGGATTTAGCTTTTGCGGATTTTGCAGATGGTATTTGATCCACAAAAGTAAGTTCCAGGAGAAAAAAAAACACCAGCAATATTAAAAACAGCAAATATTTACTTCCCCTTAATATAACTAAAAGTGGCTTTTAATCCACATACAGTGGGGTAAAAAAGATCGTTTATTTAGATATTTGCATTGAGAAAAAGCAATTGGAGCTTCCTACAAATAAAATGAAACGATAAAAGGTTAAGTCAATATTTTTCCAGTCTCCGAGGCATAAGAAACGAACTCAAAGCAGTCAATAAAAAGATCAACATTTTCTAAGGGGCACCACCTTCTAAGGCCTCAAGGATACCACATTTTTTCCACCCGTTATCGATGATTGAGGGGTTTTTACCAAAAAGTAATAGAAGTTCCCCAAAAATATCATAGTAAAAGGCACGGCAAAAGACAAATGAAGAAAAAATAAGTTTGCATGAAACTCTAAATTTCAAATTCTCAGCGAGAGATTAATGGCATAGTAACAACACTGAAATTTCTGCAGTCTGCTGATTTTATGAATCAAAGCAAACGGCATGATGTTATTTCAAAGGAAGAAATTGATCACGTGCTAGGCAACCACAAGGGTGCACGTGATCACCTTGTGTCAAGGTTCTTGTTTACATTCAATGAACTACAGGGAAGAATGTTAATCGTTTGTCGCTTTCAGAGTTTAACAACATCCTTTTTAGCCAAGAAACTTCCGTCTTTCGTTTTTTAATTTTGTTGTAATATTTAACTGAACATTTCCATTTCATCGGGTCGGGAAGCCTTCTTTGTCGAGTTCTTGACCCGAGACCGGACTCTCTTATCTGGAACAATGTTGATCAATCCCTTCACTGAAGAACCATTTCTTTCAATAATGAGGCAAATAATGGACAACAAGCTTTCAAATAATTCTTGACCAAGAATTAGTCAAATTTCAAATTGCCTTTATTACCAGAAGAAAGTAAAATATTAACGAGAATTCGACGAAGAGGTAAGTGCGACTAAATTTCTTGAGCGTTTTCATTTCAAGCTTATTATGCAAGTTTTTGACAGAGCATATTTAATTACAAAAATTATTCCACTTAAAGGTCGTTAAAAAACTTTATTTTGGGGCGTTCATTTGGACAAAAAACATCACAAAAACCTTTTCCAGCATAAAATTTATTGACTGGAAACAAACAAAATATTTGCTACTAGAGGCAAAAAAACCCCTCATATTTTAATTGCGTGCGTGCAAACAAGAAACACAACAGCAATTAATTAAATTTCAGTGTCACAGTTCAAACCCTTTTCGGAAGATACTGAAGCACAAAAGAGACAACAAGCTTTCTTTCAAATATTTCTTCACTGTCACATTTCCAATTTTTATTTTACATAGCTGCCAACGGCTCCGTGACAAAAACGCAACTAAATAAATTTCCTAGCAGTGTTCAGCATCAAACCCTTTACTGAAAAACCCTCTCTTTGAATATTGAAGCAAAAAATGGGCATCAAGCTTTCTTTCAGACAACTTTTGACTAACAAGAATTAGTGAAATTTCCAATTGTTACCGGAAGACTGTGCAGAGTTGAGTACAAATAAATATAAATAGCCAGACAACAGAGATGACAGATCCACTTAAGTTGTTCAACTCCTTCTTTGTCTTTTTTAAACCCATAAGTTACTAGAGAATTTCCATTTAATTTCAGTGTTGTACAAAGCACCACACTTGGATCATATTAGAAATACTGCTCACTTTGATTACGGCTCGACGAGCGAAAGATTGTTTTCGAAGTCCATTACTGGTCGATTTGAAGATACATCCCAATTGTCCTAAAAGAGTTCGCGAACGACTCAGAGCGATCAAATCAAAGCAAAAATAGAAGACAATGGATTTGCTAGTTTTAAGGAAAGCAATGCGAATAATCTAAAACAAAAAAGAAAAAAGAAAAACTCATATGAAATCAAGAGTATTCTAACTTAAATGAACTTTCTTACCGAATAATGAAGGTTTGTAATGTCGAAATACAGTGGAAAGACAGTCAAGACATACACTTTTCCTAGCAATGATTAAGAAAAGTTCGCTTTGCGGATCATAGCGAAAAAGTTGAAGTGTTCTCGGATGGTAATCGGAATTAATAGTTTTTCACGATATTCTGGTAGTTCTAAAATTGGAGGACTGTTTGAGAACTCTAGAATCGTTCTTTGTACCTAATATGTATGATGATATTACGAATCTATTCGAGATATTGTCATTTTCTGTTCTCGAAAGGAAATGTGTGTTAGCGGCAATCAACTTGATTTTTTTTATGGCCTCCTTCATTTAAAAAAAGGATGGCTAAGATCAAATAAGAGGTTTTGCAAAAACAATAAGAAAGATGCAAGGGTATACCGGCTCCCGTTTCAGATAAGGTATATAACGTCTACACACTTCACGGTATAGTTAAAGTATTGGGTATTGTGGGTTCTCTATATGGACATTTGCCTGTGTTACTGCTAATTAACGCAGACTACGCTTCACACTAGGCACACGCATATTGACCTCTGAATGTCTTATGCTGATGTTTGTTACGTGCAGTGCATAAATGCGTACATCAGAAATGAATTTGTTGCCATGGTGTCAAATTTCATGCAAGAGACCTCACTTTATTGGCATTTGTAAAATAATTAG
>NC_090879.1:13926277-13931277 GCF_036669935.1 Montipora foliosa
AGTACAACTGTGATATTAATGAGGAATTGTTTTTGGAATTACCTCTTCTTGCTGTAGAAGTATAAACAGCTTTAAAGCTTGCAACGCCAGTTGCAACTACCAACATGTAGCGTCCACTCGATTGTATGGAGAAATGACTCTTGTTTTCAGTGAAGTGCCCAAGCAACGTTTGAGACTCGTTCCTTCCATCATAGACTTTTACCGAACTGATGTTCGAGCCAGGTTGGTTCACGATATTAAGGGTAGTAAAGTTTAAACGTATATTGTGATGAGGTGGTACTGCGATATGCCAGATGCAAGTATTTTCTATGACGAATGAGGAACTCAAATTGATTGCACCGCGTGAGCCAATGACCATGAAGGAGCATGGTTCGGGTGAAGCTACCCCTGTAAATATACAGGAAAATCACAAATGTCACGTACATTTTAAGGCTTTCACGCGTGTGTCTTGTGTGTTTTCTCCCTTACTAATACAATAGAGATTTACACTGTTTACACTAATGATATATCAAATGGAAAGCACCATATAATATATGCAATTGTTTACAATAACGCGCGTAAAATACTCAATAAAACGTCATTTCATAAAACGCTTCCCGCAACAAGCAGTAAAAACACCTTTATGTTATGGAGTCCTTATGGATTAATATTAGTGTCTGTCATTTTGTTCACAGCCATGAACTTTTATATTGAATTATCAATGCAGAGTTGCACCCAAAATTTAGCGGCATTGCTATTAACAAATATTTCGATGACATTATGGATTTTCCATGTCATTTACACTGCCTTTCCACAAATTTAAGCGTTGGCTTTGCTCGTTTGTTTCGCTCGTTTTGCATTGTTTTTCTTTCCTTGATAGTCTTGAGCATTCTTTGTTTTGGCATGCCAGTGATGTATCAGTGTATCAGGTACCAAATCAAAAACAGCCACAATTCGAGAGGACTTTGCCGGGTGCTGGATCAGGCAAATGAAGATACAAATGCAGATGCAGATATAATGTGTCATGCAACCTAGTGGTCTTTACGATTTGATATTGAGATTTCCGAATTATTTTCCACTGAACCCGTTCAATATGACTTAAGCTTGATTTCTTTGAGCTTCAGCTCTCTCAGGGGCGTAACTAGAATTTTTCAGGGTGTTGGAAGGGGGGGGGGGGGGAGGGGAGGGGCTCACACTTTCTCAAACCCAGGGTACTTACCACTTTGTCATGTCGACATCCGCACTGTTTTTAGTGAAAGTGACAATTTTTTGGGTGAGCAGAGAATGCGGGGGAAGGGACAAGCCTACAAAATAGCTGCATACATGAAGTAAGTTCTAGGTGACATAAATTACTCTATTCCAGTCTCACAGATATGGCTTGTAATATGTTGTTGTACTTTGGTGACTGTCAGAAAGGGGGAGTCACGGGCACCCCAGGAATTCCCCCCCCCCCCCCCCCATCCTGGGTACGCCCCTGGCTGTCTTCGGGAAATATCCTTTGTTTGTTTGATTGTTCCGATTCTGTAGCCAATCTCCTACCATACGACAATTCAGATCTCCTCTAATACCTTGCAGCACCTCTTCCCGACCAGACGCACCAAGTAGTTGGTAGGCTTGGCGTATCATTTACACATGCGTGGTGGTTACTTTTCAACGACGTTGCCTTTTCTTCTAAGGTTTTCTTGCAAGGATTGAAAAGCAGATAAATTTCTGTTAAGAGCATGTCGGAAAAACATTTCTTTGTTGTTTTGATATTAGACTTGCCTCAAGTCGACCTCAAGAGAATCCCAGGAGAAAATGTTTTGGCGAGCAAAGCATGATTTTTTGGACGCGAAGAGGATGAGAGAGCGAAAATCGATATAGCTGCTAACATTTCTTCGGGGTCGCTGTCGCCCTCTCAAAATCAATTGGCCTCCAGATCCGAAAATATTTTCTTGATGTTCCATATCGGATCAAAACTGTGTGGGAAGGTCAAAAGGGTCTCGAATTTATGAAATTTATGAAAGGCAGGACTTGCAAGTTACTTGACCGGCCTGGTATATTAGATTCCTTTTGTCTGGGCCGGAGTGTAAAAAATAGACTCTCCTTAACTTCCACAAATGAAGTGCATACTGTTAAAAAGCACGTTTATTTCAGGCGATTTGCCATTGGTCATGTCATCCTTGAGGTCAATTTGCTTTGTAGGTGATGGGCGACTGAGCAAAGAATTTCCAGGAATTTTCCCTACCAAAATTTCTGGACGTCGAAAGATAGCAACATAGCCGGGATCGGTGTTTCTTCAAACAATGTCGTACTGAACAATTATTTTGACATTCCTCATCATGCCTTGGATTTTAAAGGCAACTCCTTGCTGTTTTCTGTATTCTTCTGAAAATTTATTCTGCAACAAGTGCCAGTGCAATAAGGCTTTTTGATGCAAAACCTGCATCTCTATTGCGTGGATTTCATAAAGGAACTTTAAACGTAAAAGTTAAGCAAAAAAAAATTGGTTGTAACTTATTCAATTGGAATTCTTTTAACGTTTTCAAAAAGTCAAAAATAACAATGGTATTTTCTACTCTTGGAAATTCAATTAACGTTTATTTAAGAACTAGATAACATGTACAGTGTTTCTATCGAGTTATAGAAACACGAGTGAAAGTTTGGGAGAACGAGAAATGCTGTGGGAACACGAGCCGCAGGCAGCTTTTTCGAGTTCTCCCAAACTTTTACTAGTGTTTCTATAACTGGATAGAAACACGGAGTACATGTTTTATATTTCTTTTAGAAAACAACGCGACGAGAAAAAGGAAAACAACTTGTTAACTCTAATTATCAAAATGTAAATTTTCTTTGCTCGCGCCATCACTTCGTCAAAGGCTAGTTCTGTGTCTCCATCGAGTTATAGAAACACGATTTTAACCAATCAGCGCGCGTATTTTCTTAGGACTGTTTTCTAAACCCTTGTAACTTGCTTTAAAACAATTTTCACTGTTTTATTATTTGCATAACAAGCAAGTCTCTCTTTCTCGTGATTGCAAGGCAAGGAATTGTTACGGCGAATTAATTTGCAATTTAACATTTGCTTTGAGTAGCCTGAAATAGATTTTAGTGAGTTGGCAGTTGACTTTGTCAATCACAGTCACTATTTATGTGACAGGGCTTTGCAAAAATCAAATGCCTACAACTTTGAAATTACCCAGAATCCATCTTTTGTATAGGAGTTAATTAGTGCAAGTCAGAAAAATATCTTAGTTTGACCCTTAAGGTACCAATGGGTCCCTCATGCATGTACCAGCCGTTGGAGATGAGTGAAATCTATAAGTGGCATGGTTGAGCTGCAGGGGATTAGAGTTTGGTCCTAACTGGAATCATAGCTATGAAAAGCATCTGAAAGTGCTGAGTAAATTCAAGGCATTAGGATGTACCTTTTTTTTTAATCCAGCCAGAAATCGGGGTGGAATGAAAACGAATTGAATGCTGTGGCCAATGCGAACCTGAACCTGATTGGAATTGGTTGAGCACGTTTGTTTAGGCACCGTCTGCTCACTTGTGCTTTGATATCTGACTTAATTTTGAAGGAGGTGGCTCCTCCTTAGATTTTAGCTTGAAAACCGGCGCAGCCTGTTTTCAAACCATTGGGGCGGTCCAAGACCGGGGGGGTGGGTCCTGCGACAAGAGATGCCTGTATCAAGTCTAGAGGCTCTAAACGACTAAACGATGATCTGGCACTTATAAGAGCAAACTAAAGTTACTTTGGGGGGGGGGGAGGGGTAGCCTGAGTTAGATTTTAGTAAGTTGGCATTTGACTTTGTCAATCATAGTCAGTATTTATGTGACAAAGCTTTGCAGAAATCGAATGCCTACAACTTTGAAATGAACCAGAACCCATCTTTTTTATAGGACTTAATTAGTGCAAGTCAGAAAATATCTTAGTTTGACCCTTAAGGTCCCAGGGGTCCCCTATGCATGGACCAAAAAATATATAGTCCGCCGTTAAACATGAGCGAAATCTATACGTGGCATCATAGCTGGAATCATAGCTATGAAAAGCAAGAATTTTGTTCTGCATCTGAAAGTGCTGAGTAATTGTTCCAGCAGAGCTTTCCAAACATGTTTGGAACTTACAAGACGCAAAGAAACCGTTTCAAATTAAATGGAAAATTCTTTAAAAATGTAGACCCTACAGCAATATTAGCAAGAAATGTAGTCTTTGTCTGAATGAAACGTTGATAATCATATATGAGAAAAAACTATCAAGCCTTAACACAAGAAACGAATTAGCAAGTTCATGCCCCACAGAAACCGATATGTACTCCGGAACCTTAGAGTAACGTAAATTTAAAATACCGACATATAATCCCCTTATATCATGTTTTGTTACCTAGCAGCTCCTTAAATGTAACGCATTTACCATAGCAACCATTCAAATTTCCGTATTTAACTGCCAGCTTTCCAATTTCAACACTTCAGTCGTTAAAATTGCCTGATGAGTGTGGTACTTGTATCATACGAAACAGTTCTGTAGCATTAAAACGATGATTACTCATGTCAAGAAACCTAAACTTCTGTGAAGTCATGATATAGATTTTTTTTTCTTGGGTTGCACGTGACGTCACAAAAAAATAAAATGCAAAACTTAAGAACCTTTTGGGGTTTTAAAAATATATCTGTTTGCATGTTTTCAGCTTAGTACCGTGCTTTATTTTGAAAATAGAGCAGTTTGAATTTCAGAGTTTTTCACAGTGCGTGACGTGTTGACGGCTTTCGAAAAACATGCCAGTTGCATAAAGACATCTATTTCCCTTGTTTTTTTGTGGCCTAAACAGCCAATATACTAGGAGACGTGTCTATACGAATGTTTGGTGGCTCATTATGCAGCAGAAAGTGTTAAAGACAGCCAAACTAAATTCCAGATGTTTCTACAGATTTCCGGCCGCCATGTTGGTGTACCTCAGCAGTAGACCAACATGGCGCCTCCATACTGTGAGGCAGTGTGGCCGAGTGATTAGGGCGCTTGCCTTGAGATCCGGAGATCCCGG
>NC_090879.1:13936277-13946277 GCF_036669935.1 Montipora foliosa
GCGGTTTCCAGGATAATTTTCTAGCAAGCCTTACGCCTAGGTGACAGAAAGAAAGAAAGTTTGTTTCGAATACAACAGAAACAACGGAATGTGCTTTGACAGGTGGCATATGAAATTTTACACTAGTTTTAACAATAGTTACTTCATTTGAATTTTTATTATTCTCTGCAATGTTTGTAAATAAAGTTTTTTTTTATATACAAACTTAGTAACGTTTGTCAGATAGTTCGTTTCGAATACAACAGAAACAACAGAATGTGCTTTGACATGTGGTATGAAATCTTCCATCAGTTTCATGAGCAGCATAGAACACAGGCTCAGTTGGGGTAACTTTTATGAAGACTAAAAGCTCTGTCGGAGGATAGATGTAACATGAGGCTTCTAAGGCTTTTCTACAATTGGGCCTGAAGTCTATGCTCTAAGCTGCTGTAGTTCCCAAGTTGGCTGTAATCCCTTAGTTTAAGCCTACGGTGTGTTTTCACTGTCACCAAGGGAAAGGTTAGGCATACCTGGTATGACTTTTAACTGGAACCAAGAAAACTGTGCTCATTCGAAGCCTCTGGCTTGTACGTCGAAAATTTAATATTCATTTGAGTTCACACAAAATATTTAAGTAGCGAAATAATGATTGACAAGGCTGTCATACAACCAGGAGACTACAATTTAATCTTGCCTCGCCAGAGCGTCTTTTAATCAGAGAAATAAACTAATAACACCCGTACAACCCAGCCAGCTTCATGAGTTGTTATATTCTACGCCTTTTGACCCATTTTTGATAGCTTTTGCGAAATATTTTACCACGGCATAGTTTGATTGTATCTGCAAACTGCCTTGTTAATAGCTTAATTTGGCAGTAAGCAATAACTGCGAACATAACAATTCAGGACGAACCATGGTGAAAAGTTATTCTTTTTTTGTCTCTTTTCAATTAGTGGTGGCGTTAGTATTACTTCCGTGACTGAGTTAATAATATGTGAAGTATTGTGTGTTTGACTTGAAAACTCTCGCTATGAGGAACTAGTTTCTTCTAAATTTTAACCAAAACAACTTTGAGAAAAAAGAAAGTTTCTGAAGCTTAAGATCAAACAAATTGTTGATTTCCATTTCCCAACAACACTTTTGTTCATTTCATTTTGTTCATTTTCATTTCATTGCAGTTCCAATCACCTCCAAGGAATAGCGTTGCAAATTCCTAGTTGAACATTAGGAAACTATTACGGACTTGCATTAATATAACCTATTCTGTCAAATTGTTAGGAGCACGTTTGCTACACAGAGAGAGTGTAGTGCCGTTAAGACGCATTCAATAGTGTTAATAACAATAATTAACAATACTCTCCCTCTGCTATCTTTGCATAATCATAGCGCATTACGAGTCAAGTTCGAGCCCAAGACAATTTCTCGTCAACCTAACTTTTTCTCCTTTAATTTACTAATTTTAATTTACTAATTTCACGCAAATTCAGGAGCTCTTCAATGGTGAGCCAGCCAAGTTCATTCAGGATAGGTGAAATATGATCAAATTTCTTAGTATTAGTCAAAATACGGGCAGCAAAATTTTGCAGAAGTTGTAGTTTGTGAACATTATCCTTTGAGGTCCCAGACCATACAGAAGAACAGTAAAATAATTTACTAAAAACTAATGAATTCAAAATAGTGTTCAAAACCTCTCTAGAAAATAGGTGACGGACTCTGTTTACTTGACATAAAGTAGATAAAAGGGAAGAACTAAGTGATGTAACATGATCATTAAAGTTCAAATTCGAGTCTAATATAATTCCAAGGTACGGGTTTTAACTCTTGACCAAGAAAAGACACAGTAACATCTGGGAGCTGGGATAGAAGCTGTCTTGTTCCGAACTGCAGCAACTTGGTCTTACCAGGATTAACTAGTAAGTGGTTTGCACAGCACCACTCCGCCACACGTCTAAGATCCTCCTTTATATAATATCGTTTGAATATGCATTATTATTCTTGTTGTCAAAAGAGAAAACAACAGAAAAGGAAACAAAAACAAACGCCTTTGAGGTTAATAAAGTTCACCAGGCAGGTAACTAAGACGAACGTTTTGCGCCATTTTTAAATTTTAAGCTCAGGTCCTCCAGTTGTCACCTTGCTCCTTTCACGGCTGAGCAATGTGTTTTTGGGCCGAATTCTTATACATTCAGTTATTCGAGGAATAATCGCTTCAAATTTTCAAGCGAAACTCTTCTTAATCGCCTTAGCTTAAATCCTACGATTCTTAGGCAAATAATTTTCTTGGCTTTTTAATTCCTTTCTTTTCTGATAATACTTGCGGTAAGCATGCACATGACCCCACATGAGATTTTTTGTAGTGAAAGGGTTTTAGTTCCTTAAGTGTCAAGTCTTCTATTTTCGCGTCCTCCGTGAATAAATAGCGCTGTGTTTTGCTTTTTGATTTCTTTTTGGTGCGTGGAATGATATTGATCCGATCTCACACTGACGAGGTATTTGTGTGATTCAAATTTAACACTTGCTTTAAAATACTCGTAGTTTAAGCAAAGGAAAAGCTGACAACTACTTTCACTGTTTAGTTGTGAGAGCCTTTGAAATTAACTTTCGTCCTTTGAACAGCTGTTACAAAGGTAGGGGATCATATGTAGTAAACTCTTATTACTGGTGATCAGAACTTATCACTTACCAGTAATATCAGTAACATTTATTTTGTCTTTGTCTCAAAAATGAACAAGTGGAATTGCAGTTGGGTCTTTTCAATATTATATTCGGGTAATTGATCGATGAAGCAATAGTTAAGCGTGACGTTTACGGCCAACGGGAAACGGCAGGCTCCTGCTTATCATAAAAGATGAAAATTTTGCCAAAAATGTAAAAACCCTGCTTGATATTAGCTCATTTCTGTCCTGTTAGCTCCATGTATAAAGCAACTTCTCAAAGGAACAAGACAAGGCGAGGATCAAAAAAGACAAAGCGAGGATCATAGCTTTACTTGATTTCATATCCACAGTTCAGTATATGATTCATTTCATATATCATTTCGTTCGTTGATTCATTTCTCACGGAAAAATTAGAACCAACAAATGACCAGTTTCCAACGTCAGTGGCTTCGTAGCTCAGTTGGTTAGAGCGTCGCACCGGTATCGCGAGGCTACGGGTTCAAACGCCGTTGAAGTCTTGAATTTTTCAGGCTTTTTTACCCAACTGTTAAAATTGCATCCATAACTGCGAGGATCATAGCTTTACTTGACAAGTTAACACGAGAAAACCTTAATTTCACTCCGTTTGCTGTTTGGCGTAAACGTTGTGCATACTCTTCTCTAATGTTTGCATAACTGTCTCGAATTCGCCCAACTCCCCCGAGTGTTTAGCTAAGGCTATGGAAACACGGAAAAAAGTCCTCTATTGCTTTTATAAAATATTCCTCAAAGATAATTCGGCAAATGAAGGAAAAAGCAGGTTTTTTACTTCTTGATTGAAACAGATTTTCTTGATACACGCTCATAGTTCCTACCAGCCAATCAAAACGCGCGTCTGACAATACATAACCAACCCAAATTCGTGTAATGTCACAGCCGTGTTTCCAAACTCGAAACACAGCTATCGACCAATGAGAGTGTGCATACTATCCTAATTATTTTCTAAATGCTGATGGTAAGCATGTAAAACTTCTATAAGTATAATGAGGTGTAGCTATGACAAATAATATGAATAAAACGTATACGATCTAGTAAGCGAGCGCCATTATCATCACATACACCGCCGAAAGCTTGGATTTTACAATATTGCATTAACAATAGAGTGAGTCCTTACTTCATTTGATTTTTTTTATTATTCTCTAAACATTTTGTAAATAATTTTTTTTTTTTAATATATAAACTTAGTCAGCAAAATTTGTCAGATAGTTTGTTTCGAATTCAACAGAATCAACAGAATGTGCTTTGACATGTGGCATATGAAATCGTCCATCAGTTTCATGAGCAGCAAAGAGCACAAGCTAGGCTCAGTTCGGCGTAACTTTTTTAAAGCCCAAAAGGATTCCAAAAGAACTCATAAAAGAAGACAAAAGCGCAATTCGGCCTAAAAGGCGAAGTCAGGAGACTAGTTAGGGGGGGGGGGGGGTAAGAAGTGGAACCAAATCAATTTAACGCGCGGGCAGTGTAAAAAACAATGGTCAATAGTCTCATCCCTAGGGCAAGACGCACAGCGGGAGGATCCTATATAACCCCAATCACGAAGGGAGCGACGCACTTTAATCGCACGAAGAGTAATTAACCAGGCTAAGTCGTTTTTGAAGTTGTCGGTGAAATCATCACGGACTAAACGCCAATGACGAGACAGGGAAAAACGTGCAGATACGAAGGGAGACCAAAAAGCTGGAAGAATCGGAGTGGTGTAAGCCTTCTTTAGAAAAAGCGGATAAAGAGACTTCGCCGAAAAAAGAAAGGTGCGGGGGATATTCACAGACTGAAGGGAGCTCAAAACCGAGACGTAAAAACTAGTGGGCTGGGCAGCGCTGGGCGTCAGATTGTCGAGTAACGTTGACCACTCAGGCCGCAGGGGCACCAAGCGGGCACCGCAAATATACTTGGCCATATAAAAACACTTGTGACACGACTCGCCAAGAGCGTTAACTAAGGCTACGAGGCGTAAAGCCTTTCCCTGACATACAAAGTCTTTCAAACCCAAACCTCCCTCAGATGTAGGGCAAACAATAGTCTTACGGGCCACAGTTTCTAACCTGGCGCCCCACAAAAAAGGCCAAATCAAACGGTTTAACTTGTCATAGACCCATCTGGGGGGGATCCAAAACAAGACTAACATAGAGAAGTTTGCTTAAACCGAGAATGTTCAAGATCAGAACTTTTCCAATCACGGATAGAGACCGCGACTTCCACAGGGATAAGGACTTGTCAAGTTTTGACAAACGAGGTTCCCAATTATCACGATTCACATCAACTGTACCGAAGACAATCCCGAGAATTTTCATTTTTTGCACCCATTTGAGGCCAAGCGGCTTGTCCTGGCGGTCTTTCCAAGCACCAAGCCACATGGCCTCAGTCTTAGAGACATTCAGCTTTGCTCCGGTGCCTCTCTCATATAAGGATATTGCACGGAAGAGCGAAACAAGAGAGCGGTCATTCTTGACAATTGCTGTCGTATCATCCGCATATTGCCCGACCTTAAACTGGATCCCCCCAGCCCCAGGCAGGAGAAAGCCATCGATGTCAGGATAATCTCTAACCTTACAAGCTAAAACCTCCACACACAGGATGTACAGCATAGGCGACAACGCGACGCCCTGCCGTACACCTCGATGCAAAGGGACAGGATTCGAAAGAAAATCGTTAACGAGAATGCGCATGTAAGCACCATTATAAAGCGTACGAATGTAACTACAAAAGGAAGGACCAAAGCCATAATGCTCAAGAAGAGTCGTCAGAAAAGACCTATTAACCCGATCGAAGGCTTTCTCCTGGTCCAAAGAAACTAGAATCCCCGTTTCCCCAGTGCGGTCAATGTAATGTAAAGTATCACGCAATAAAGCTAATTTAGAAGCGATAGACCTTCCTGGAACAGAGCAAGTTTGGTCAGGGCTGATAATAGAACTCAAAACCCTAGCTAACCGTAAAGAGAAAGCCTTAGAGCAAATTTTATAATCTACATTAAGGGAGGGAGATTGGACGCCAGTTCTTCAAGTCCTTACGATCTTCCCTCTTGTATACTAGGCGAGTAACACTAGATTTCATAGATTCGCACAGTTCGCCATCACTTAAACTTTCATTGAAAACGTCGACTAAAAGGGGGCCAAGCCCCGACCAAAAATTTGAATAAAGTTCAACTGTCAAACCGTCTGATCCAGGAGTCTTATTCCTATTAGAGAGGTTAAGGGCCTGTGTAGCTTCATCTAAGGAAAGGGGGCCCTAACAAGATTCTCGATCGGAATTCGACAAACGGCTCGAAACGTGAGAAAGAAGCTCATGTTGAACATCAAGATCAATCTCCTCCTCAGCGAAGAGGACAGAATAAAAGCGCTCTTGAGCCTCCGTCATCTCAGGAAGAGATGAGACCTCATCCCCCTCTGGGGTCAAAACTGACGATATTAAGGATTTTTCGTGTCGTTGATTTTCTAAATTAAAGAAAAACCTAGTGGGGTACGACTTTTGATTTTAGAACCCTCTAACTCTCTGTCAAAGATAGATTTTAAAGAGGCTTTTAACTCCAAGATCTCTGATGAAACTGCCGAAATCCCTGAAGCTAAACGCCGCTTCAGCACGATCAGTCGATTGGTGAGAAGGACTTTATCTCTAGAAAGCTCCTTACGTCTATCACGAGCAAAAGAAATCGAAGTCGACTTGAAATCCTTCTTTAACAACTCCCACATTTCCTTAGTCGAACAAAAAACGTGGCGAAAAGATAGATATGCATCAATCAAATCAGAGATTTCGAAGCAAAAAGCCTCATCCTGGAGGAGGGAATTATTAAACTTCCAAACACCCGGCCCAGATCTAGCTGGATCTGTCAGATCAAGCTCTAAAACAACAAAATCATGGTCAGAATAGACACATGGGAGGATGCTACACTCACTAATCGAATCGCAAAGAACACGGGAGACAAAAAAGGTGTCTAATCTGCTTGCAATACTGAAATCGTGGTTGAACCACGTGAACTGACGCTCTCTAGGATGCTTGAAACGCCATGCATCTCTAATACTACAAGGTGATTTGAAATCGGATAAACCCGAATCGACAGAAATGTTACCTCCCATTTTGTCTAAACTGGAATCGTAACAGTTGAAATCTCCCGCTGAACAAGCCGAGAGTTGGGGAAAAAATATGCATGAGCCGACCGAAGAAAAGCCCTTTTCTCAGCTGGAATCGTAGGCAAATAAAAATTAACAAGGTTGACATTAATGTCACCAAAACTGATTAAAAGACTAAAGGACACGCCCATCCGAGTCCCTTTGCCAAACTGATAGTCTATCTCGAAAACGGTCAGAACACAAAATCGCAACGCCCCTTCTTATCCCAACCGCCGGGGCCCAAAAGCTAGGGCTACGCCAGCGGGAGGAAAAGGAGGACTGGATAGTCACATTAGAAACCATAGTCTCTTGAATACAGCAAAAATTAAGATTCGCGCTATGAAAATAATCAGTGATCGAAATAAACTTCCTATCGCTCAATCCTCTGACATTGATCGTGCAGCACCTGAAGGCAAAGGGACTAAGTGGGCTCAAACAAATCTACATCAAAATCCTGACCTCCCGAGGCATCCCGATCCGGCCGAGGGCGCTTTCTCCGAAAAGGAAGCACACCAGCGAGCGGGGATACCTCGATGGCAGAAGCGCTATCTAGATCCACCTGTTCACTTGCTGCTACCTCAGGTTCTTCTGAATTGTCATTGGTCTCAGACAAGACATTGGGATCATCAGCATCCTCTAGAGAGTCACAACGCAAGACAGGAGCATCCGGCGGCGTAACAGAAGGAACTTCCGGATCCGCAGAGAGGGAAGCACTCATAGAAGCAGCATCACTATCATCATTATCATTCACAGCAGCATCACCATTATCATCATCACCATTATCATCATCAGTTTCAGAAAGCGTCTCTCCAGCACGAGCATTCTCTCCAACAGAAGGGTCAACAGTGTCACGGTAGGAGTGCGGGCGCCGGAACCAGGAGAAAGGACAGTCAATGGCCACGTGATCATGTTCCTTACAAATACGACACTTCATCGGATCAGGGCAGGATCTGGAGACATGACCGATGGAATCACAGTTGAAACAGACCAGGTTTTGGCAATCTTTGGCCAGATGATCAAGGCCATTACATCGGCGGCAGGTCTTTGGCTGGTTGTCATACTGGACACGGAGGAGGAACTTCCCGAAGCGGAGATAACAAGGGATAGGGGAAGTTATATCCATACGGTGATGGCGCATGCCATTGAAGACATTGGGAAAACCCTGAACCCTTCCACGGAGGGAAGAGTAGATACGGCCATACTTCTTCAGACGATGGTCCAGAGCTGTGTCCGGTAACTCGTACGGGGCGTCATACACAGTCACAAAAACAAGCTTAGCTCGAGCCGGATGAAGAACGGTGGTACGATTAGCCACAATAAAGGAAGACTTACTCACAAAAAGGTCGCGAAAATCAGAGTTGGAGAAGGAGATGTGAACTGTACCATTGGGTGCCCGCTGGAGGCAACTGCCGAGGCTGGGATGCCATCACGGATTAAGCTATCAAAGATCTGCCTTGAGGTAACAGTTGTATCCTCTAAGGTAAAAAAGGCAGTGCAAGGTCGATCCGGAGTGACATTGTGCGGGTGGAAGTGATCTTTCTCAAAGCGAGAGAGGAAAGATCGCGTGACAAATGTACGGGCAGCAGTGGATCCGCCATTGAGGCTAGGGCGGTCTCGGGTAACAGCCGCTGCGTAAGAAACATTGATCGGTGAACTTCCAAGATACGATGGACTACTATCAAAAGCAGAGGGGTGAGACAAGACCACACCAGGATCGCAGGAAGAAGCAGATGGTAAGACAGAAGAGGGATTCACTTCCATATGGGCGTCCTCATTCGTCGAGAGACCAGCTTCTCCGGAGAGCGACAACGGCACTGAGACTGGATTATATAAATCTTCAGAAGCATCAGCCCAAGAACGCGGAACATCAGGATTACCAACATCAGACATGATGTAATGGATCACTGAGTGAAGTAATGACAAACCAAAGCAATTCGCTAATTACTTTCGACACTTAATATTGAAAACCGCTCTATTTGGTTGTATCAAACGAATTCATAGAGGAAAGAAAAGTTTATTTGAAGTGCGGGTTATAGACGAAAGACTGAAATGATCCTCGCGCTTATCTCGACAATTTAAGCAATTGTCTCTTACAGACACCTGAAAAATTCAGGTGACTCCGACGGGATTTGAACCCATGACGTCGGCGATGCAATGTTCAACCAACTGAGCTATGAAGCCACAATTTGTGAAGGAATTATGAAGGAAAGAAATATTTATTTGCCTGTATGTTTAAAAACACGCCCTTTCACAAGCCTTTCACAAGAACTGATGACTCCAACAGATTGACCTACTCCCAACTGGTGCGTGGCTTCATAGCTCAGTTGGTAGAGCATTGCACCGGTATCAAGAGGTCCTGGACTCGAATCCCGCTAAAGCTGCCTGAATTTTGCAGGTGTCTGGTCCCGATAAGTGCAAGCATCACTTCAATGTTTCGAATTCACAAAAATTTATCAACAAATGTAGGAAGACGTAACAGAAAATCAAGAGATTATCAGTGATGAGTTATAAAATGACTATCTGCGGTCTCCACCGAGGCAACATAACAGGGAGGGTGGCAAGAATCTAGTCAGAATCTTTCAAAGCATCACCCCTTAGAACAACGGAATCTACGAACGCTATAAAATAATGTTCACAACCCAAAATCCTTTGCTTGACTCTGACGAACGACTTACGCTCGAAAATGTTAGCTTCCGATCTTCTAATGGTGCTATATTTACTTCACTGACCTCATTTTATTCAACCAAATTTTCGCGCTTGTTTGTTGTTTATTTGTTCGAGCAAGTTGACGTTTTGGCAGTCAGCTGATGTGGCCCTGCTTTACCAACCTACCCATACACTCACAAAGGATAGTCACAACACCGGGAACTTGATTCCCTAGCCTACTCTTCTCGATTAGTGTGTGGGTTCTTTAACGACCCACAAGGAAATTATGAAGATGGAAGATATTTGTCAGACGGGGCCCCCGAGGCTACGATTCATAGTCCTTATCCGAGAAGAATTGAAAGTCTAACCATTTGCGGATGTAATTACAAAGGCAGCACTTTCTCCTCTGTTATTTTAAGACCCTGAATGTTGGTCCGGCCGGAGTCGAACTCACGACCTCCCGCGTAGCCCGGTGCTCAACCAATTGAGCCACCTTTGCGCTTTACTCACCCTCCGACGCAGCATTACAATTTTCAATTTTAAACGGTACATTATGTTTCAGTTGGGCCTCTTTCA
>NC_090879.1:13958777-14012125 GCF_036669935.1 Montipora foliosa
TCCTATATTTCTTCAGTTTTAGGGTGCGTTCGCTTGACCCTATTCCGCAATAAGAATACGTGGAGTGATGATTTAAAAACAATATGTCCGTCGTTTTGAAGCAACAAAAGGATAATAAAGATATGTTTGAAAAAAGCATTTTAGCAGGTATTTGACAATTCTTAAGTGAATTTCGGTAAAAACAAAAGAACTTCTAACTTCTATTTCGTGTATTCCTATTCCGGAATACCGTCAATAAAACGCACCCTTAGACAGAAGGAACAGACGATATTCTGAACGCATTTGGACACCAATGTCCACTGGTCGAAATAAATATTCTGACGGCAACAAACGACGTTATCGTCATTTCATGGAACAATTATTTTCCCAATAGGCCACTTTGGAAAATACCATAATACTCTTTGTTTATCGGCCCAAATTTTGCATAGGCATTGTTTTTGTTTTCTCTTGGGTCCATTGTAAGTCCCACGAGAAACTGGAAACAATGCTTATGCAAAATTTGGGCGGACAAGCAAAGAGTATTACGGTATTTTTCGAAGTGGCCTATTGTGTTTAAGCTGAGGAGAAAGTGTTAATTAATTAAACAGGCACTTGTGTGTCATCATGAACGCCCACCTGTTCCACACCGGGTTTTTCTGGGTTAAACAGTGACCTCGTCTCAACGTGTTCTGGCACCAGAGGAAAGCCTCTCTTCAGTGAACCAAAATTTCGCAGAGCTTTCAGAGCTACGGGCTCATCGGACTGTTTGAAATGACCTGAAAAAAAGAAATTTGAAAAAAAAAACATCGGTGAACTATTAGCAAACATCATATTCTGTTGATTTGACCAGGCTTATCAACCAGCATCAAAAACAGCTGGAAACAGCATGGATATAAACCGCAATCGCTTTCGCGGGCTTTTTAAAGATGGCCGCAAGCTACAGCCGCATCTTTTACTCAAACTGTTACCAGGTGATCTGGGGACGTAATTTGGAGGACTGGGAAGAAAAATCTTAACGCCGTATCCCACAACCGCGCGCGGCCTTAGGTGTTGTTCCCGAACTCCCTGCAGTGTTTCCATCGCTAAAACTCAACAGATCATTCCGTGTCTACCACATTTCCTGTTACTGAATGAACATTCAAGTAGACCCGACGAGATCTAACCTCGCCTCTGCCATGTTGAATTCGAAAATAAGGCCGCACGCGGTTGTGGGATACGGCGTTAAAATTTTTCTCCCCAGTCCTCCGAATTACGTCACCAGATCACCTGGTAACGCAGGAAGTCTGGTAATGACTACGGCTATTTCTCACGCAGCGGTCATATTGAACCTCAAAGGAATACGAATTTTGTTTTCCTCATCGACCCTCATTTTCAAACTTATCACCTAGAGACACAGGCTACACAAATTTCTTGTTCTTAAACTACCCAGGCAAATATTTCTTGGTCTCGGGGGAGAAAGGAAAGACGTTTGGCAACACTTAACAAAATGGCCTTACTTACCGCTTTCTTCCAAGACTTGAGAAGTTGCTCCAAACACTTTGTTGTCAATACGAACTCTCCCAGTAGAGTAGTGAGGTCCGTCCAGTCCTTCATCTTTACATATCTTGGCGAGGACCTGGGTAGGGCGCATGGGATCACGCCATTTATTGAATCCAAATCTACAGGGGAAAAAAAGACTTTTACTAATGCATCTGAAAACAAGAATCTGCTTCAATCAATTTAGACCCTGTCCTCCCTTGCAAAGCATGCATTTGATTGGGTAAAGTTCGCAAATCCAAAACGTTTAGCCCGCGGGACTAGCTGGCTATCTACACAAGAGCTTGTCATGAACTTGGCCTTCAAAACCCTTTGCGTATAGCGCCTCTTCCAAGCTAGGGCTTTAACTTACGTGGCGTAGCTTTCTTGTAGTCCACACGTGGGTCGATGCCGGCTGTAAAATCTGTTCTCCAAGTCAACTTTAGTCTCACCAATGAGATCATCACTTCCCACTAAATCCCAGTCATAAACACCAACGGTCAACATGGAGTCCATTGGGATGATCGCCTCGAATTCAAAGCACCTAACAATACAAACATAGCAAATCAGAATAAGGCCAAGGGCGGCCTCTCTATTGGAAAAGTGGGGAAGAACAAAAGCAACAGGCGTTACTTTTTACTTTGTACCCAGTTCTCATCAATTAACTACAAAGCAAATTCTGTAAGACATGGCGTTTGTCTGTTTTCTCATAAAAAGGCAGACCAAACATTTAAAGCCTTGGTACGCTAGGTCCGTACTGGATAAGTGAACTACCTTGCAGGATTTATTTGCAAGTTTGCTTCTGGAGAATTTGACCGAAGAACTTCAACTTATCCTTGGGGGAGGGTAATAACTTTTAAAGAAAGCGTTCAATTGGAAATAATTTTAAAAGTTGGAAATAACAAAAAAACCGCTCGCCGCTCTCCTTTTTATAGAAACCCGGACGTGAAACATTTCTCTTTTTTTACTTGGATACACCAGTTGTCGATGTATACCGCATATGAGCTATTGTAGTTTACCTTCTGTTCTTTTTGTCCGCAGAAATATGCAATGGATATAATAACCCTCAATATTTAACGTTGCTTTAAACAAAATACTAGGAAACTTTTGTTTGCACTCACTGAAATATCTCCACAAAAAAAATCACGGTTGCTGCTTGCACCAAACAAACCCACAGAAATTCAATTATGAAAGGTCAAAATGCTCAGTCGTAAAACTGGCGCATGCTGCATCTTTCAGATACCACAATCTCGCATCTTTTGACTTGCAGTTCTGACCGCCTCATTCGCGTATCGACGTAACTAACATCCTACCACACTGAAGTACCGCTATAAAAGTGACAAACTAAGACTATTTAAGCAATAGAGGACGTTTTCCGAGACAGTTGAGACAGTTACGCAAACCCGAGACGCAGTCGAGGGTTTGCATAACTGTCGAGAATTTTCCCAACTTCCCCGAGTGTTTAGATGAGGAATGGAAACACGGAAAAAAGTCCTCTATTGCTTTTATAAAATATTTCTCAAATATAACTCGACAAATGAAGGAAAATGCTGGGTTTTTTTTCTTCTTGATACACGCTCATATTTCCTACCAGCCAATCAAAACACACGTCTGTCAACACATAACCAATCAAAATTCGTGTGTGTCACAGCCATGTTTACATGCTCTCACCAAAAAAGCTATTGACCAATGAGAGTGCGCGTACTATCCTAACATTTTATAAAAAAATAGTTTAGAATGCTGTACCTTCCAAACACAGGATTCAGTTGTTTCGAGACATAATTATCACGGTCCCTCACTTTGTGTTTACCAAGCGTTACAACTAGATAAGGGTCAGCCTGAAGAGAAAGAAGATCAGTCAAAAACAAGATCACTTGGCAACCGAAAGCAAAAGAAAGGAAAATCTGCACAGTCATTTAAAGGCCCACCATCAACCAACAGGCTTTTCGACCGTTTGCTTTTGTTATGAAAATTCGCATTGCTTATCGTAGTGATCTGATTGGATGAATTTGTTCCACGGCACGCAATGCCTGTCGGTTGAAGTTGGGCCTTTAAGCAAGGTATGTCTGACAATGCTTACCTTTCCATTAACATCTGAAGGGTGGAGATTGATTGCCTAGAATAAGAAAATGTCAAATATTGAAAGGCACACGATTCATTGATACAAAGAATATACTCTTTTATGAGCATTTGTTTTACGACACTTACTTGAAAGCCGCTCTATCATAAGAAAAGGCATCGATGATCACACCGCTATTGAGTTTGTGTATAATGTTGCTTATGATTCGAGCCTTTACAGTTAATTTTAGATTATTTAGTTGTTTCATTTGCGCATCCTTCATGTTTCCTAGAGCCCAGGACCCAGGATTTTGAAAGGCGAATTTGTAGCACTGTGTCAATCCATGGCGCGGTTGCCTGGAATTTGCTGGTTTCCAAGGAGCTGGGTGCCAAAGAGTACAGCGTGAGGCATGCCAGGTGCTCCCAACCTCAACTGAGCGCGGTACTGGATAACGATGACGCAAATGTCGTCTCTCTGAATCGTTTTTACAATTGGCAACGACATCAAGGGCTGGAAAATGGCACAGCGGTAAACGTAAAGAACACATACACAATAAAGATCTCTACGCCAGAGACCTTTTTGCAGATTCGGCGGCCGTTTTGATTTCTATTGTTTCGAAAGACACTATGGGATACTCAGGAGTCAACTTAATATGTATTTGCCCCCTGGGGATCCCATAATAGCTATTTGAAACTACAGAAAATCAAAATGGCCGCCGTATGTGGAAAAAGGGTATATATCCCAAGAGTGTCACACAGTCAACCCAACTACCACAGTCTCTCTCTCTCTCTTTCTCCAAAGAGAGAGTGGCCCGGGAATAAGTCCACACATCAACAGCTATATGAGTGATTGTTTTGATTACGTCATGTACCTTAACGACGTAAACTCGCGCCAGTATATTGACAGGTTCGTTGCTGGGCAACTTGAGGAATGTACCAACAATAGGATCCATTTCCACGTGTTCCGGCAACGGATATTTCCATACTTTCAGTGACCCCTAAAGAAGAGCACAAGGAAACGGGTTGTTAGCAGTGTCAACCAAACACAACTGTGTAGCATTTAGTTTGCAATTCACAAGGGTGAGTAAAAAAAAAATACTTTTCGTACTATGAAGCAGACTTTTTTTAAAAAATGTTTTTGCTAATTATCCAAAATGAAGACAAGTAGGTATTCATGCCATAACTTTTAATGAGGATCGTTTCGAAACTACGAGCTTAGTAAATTTTGACACTCAAAGATTATTGAATACCACAACCTGTGTTGTTTTTACTGGGGCATAATTCTTTAAAACGTTTCTGCGGGAAAGATTCCCAGACACCCAGAAGAAACGTCTGCCTTCAGAACCCCTTACCCTCCCCTCCCTTCACCCCCATATTTCACAGACGCAAACGTTTGTTCAAAGTCAGTTTCTCATAGCTTCAAAGAAACCTCAAAAATCAACCGCCAAGAGCTTGTACTGTGTCCCATACACTTTGAAATGATGAAATGCTGTGCACAACAAAATCCAATCGATACCTTAAACTTTCCAACAATTCTGTGATCATCGTCGTCATCTTCACTGGTTTTCTTTCCCCGGTAGAGCGGGAAAGCGTTCAGCCAGTCGTTAAAACCGTTGTACTCTGTCAGGTATTCTAACTCCGAGTCGAAGATCTTTAAGAAAAAAAAAACAAGTTTCATTTCACACTCCTCGTTCGTTACAGGTGACTTGACACTCATGTTTTGACAAACGCTCTTGTCACAACATCTATCTTGACTATATCTACAAGTCAAGTGGCTGTGTAAATTTAAGATTTCCCCTTACAACGTTTCCTGTTTTTCATAATTGGTTGGTTTGTTCTTACATTCTGCATGAAAATCTACAAAACCAGGAATAATGTTATTATTTGACCCTTTGCCTCTTAGCAGTAACACTTGTAGATTTTACTCTGTCTAACGCCAGACGACGATTTGACTCGTCAACGGAGGCCTCTTCGGGGATAAATGGGTTAACCTTTTCCCCACAAGAGTGATACTTACAGATTTTACTCTGTCCGTTAGCAGCTAACGTCAGACGATCTTACTTGTCAATGGGGCGCTCTTCAAAGGGTGAAAAGGTTAAAGCGTTCCGCAAACATTCACCGATAACGTTGGATTCACAGAAAAAAAGGGGAAAAATTTACAAGAAGGTCACAACGGTCCAGACTATACACAAAAACTGAACCGTTTATCTGTTGGTCTTACCGTCAGTCTTGGAATTTTCTTCTTCAGTTTTTCTTCTTCTGTCTCCTCTGGTGTTTTTTCCTTTTTCTTGGATTGTCTTGACATCTGCTGGTGATCTCCTCTTCTTTCTCCTCTTTCTTTGTCCTTCAGTGTCTCGTAATATCGTGACCACCAATCCAAAGCGTCCTCGGAATCTTCATCTTCTTTTCCCTTCCCCTTCCCTCCTTTGCCTGTCTCCTCGCCTCCACCTTCTCCAGATCTTTTCTTTTTCTCCTGCAACTCAGTTAACATAGCGCAAAATTCTAAGTTCTTTAGACCTTCTAACTTCATCGTGCGATCATTCATCAGGACGAGATAAAGTAACCTAAATCGACTTAAGGGAACGTAAAAGAAGTGGAGTTTTAATGAAGCTGTAATTTGAGGGCACAAAACAGTTCAAGCAGGATTCGGGATGAAGGTTAAAATTGACACGGGATTCGGGAAAGTTTCGTTTGAGAAACACGATGAAATGCGTTGATACGAGGAGAAAGGAATGCTAGAAATCTTTGAGTACCGGAGTACCGGATACGCGATGGAGTGCTTCGAATGTGCAATGCGAGTTGGACGTTACATCGTTGCGGAATTTGTGATAAAAATATACTGAGGAGAAAGGAAGGGTCACCTTTAGGACGAACTTATGTTGATATGATTATTCAAACATCATTCAGCTGTAGAATGTCTAGGTATCGAATACATACAAGACGAAAGTAAGATTTGTGAAAAGATGGAACAAGAGAACCAAATGTTTGGTCCGAGAAATTAATAGAATGATAAACGGAAGGTGTTTATAATGAGTGAAGTACAGAATGCGCTCACCTTCAGTTGCTGGGCATAAAGCTGTGAAGAAGGCGACGAGAAGGATGAAAGAAAGAAATAAATTAAAAGGAATGATGAGAAACTGAAAGATGGTTAGCAAATGATGACACTAGATTGACACTTCCCACAAACATCAGCTCGCGACGATTGCAAAGACAAAAATTTCAGATTGGGCTAGGGCTGTTCACGATTAACCATTTTAGAGTTAGAGCACAATGGAAGGGGTGAAACGTGTTGATCAAGCATATTAGCCACCAGAAAAAGATTCAAAAGCTACAGTTCCGAGCATTAAACCTTCTTCAGAGCGCGAAAGAGAACTTGACAGAGAAAAAAAGGGAAAACGCGAATGACTGTTGCCCCATGTGTACTGACAGTAAAGGGTGTCGGAATTGCCGTGTTTAAGACTCCCCTGGCTTTTTAGAATTAAATTACTCTATTCATATATATATATATGGTGTGGTGGATTAGGAAGAGGAGAGAATTTCAATCTAAGCCGCAAATTAAATATCTCCTCTGTATTATAAGGTGTTAGTTTCGGGAGCCAAAAGACGTTTTGATTCCCTTAAATGATTTCACGCACACACTGAGAGACAACAAAATTGGCCCACAAAAACGATGAACCAAGTAAACAAGATCTGAGTGTTACTTGAATGGTCGTGGCTTTTAGAGAAGAGCAGTATGAAGTCACGAGCTTAAACAGAAACGTACTAATTAACACAAAAACGAAGAAGCTAATAACATTATTAGAAGGGGGAGGGGGGCTCGGCCATATCCAACGCCACTCCTTGTCTGTTAAACTTTCAGGCAAAGAAATTCCGATGACTACGCAGGCAAAGACACAACCATAACCCTTGGATAAACTAAGTTGTGTCGATGCCAAAAAATGCTTCAAGGAGGACTTACTAGCAGAATTTATCACAGTGGAAACAGGCAAAGAACCATTAAGATTCACTTTTACTTCGAAATGCGAAACAACGAAACAATTTCTTTGCTCCTTCTCTGTTGTGAGTTGTGACTGAATGGAAAGTTTCTCGGTAGCATATACGTATGCATGATGTCAAATGACGTATTTTTTTTAGGAACTCTACAAAGTAACTGTGTTGGTCTTGTTTAAAGTGCCCCTGTGACCAAAAAATCAATTCATATTTTTCTTTGGATTTCAAAACTATGTTAACAAAACATTAAGTGACCCACGTTTTAAGCCTTGATTTCAAAAAGACACCTCTTTATTTTAACTGTAATTTTCCTATTTAATGGTCCGCCATTACTAACATTATGTTCTTGAGAGAGCTGGATCGAGAAGAAAATGACGTCAAAGGCTCACTAGTTTAAGAATGCAATACGTGTGTACGCCGCAGAATTAAAATGCAGCACAGGGGTTTTGGGCTTTCAGACTTTTAAACTCACGCTTTGCATATATAATAAGCTGCGTTCACACGCTGAAATTTTAAGCTAGTGAGCCTCTGACGTCACTTTTCCCTGGATCCAACCGTCTGAGGTCCAATCGGTCAGTTTTGAACGTGAGTAATGGCGGACCGTCAAATCCAAAAATTACACTCAAAGTAAACGGCCTTTGGATAAAAATCAAAGCTCAAAATTTTGCCAGTCAGGTGTTAAGCAAGCACACTTTCAAAATCTGAAGGAAAAAAGGAAGTGGTTTTTTTGATCACAGGGGCACTTTAAGTGACAGGTATATAAAAAAGGGGTTAATTACGTAGACGATTCATACGGCAATGGCTGGATCGAGCATCTGTTGTTTGAAATAAAGCACAACAATATCGCTGCCAGCATCTTGTTGGGACCACCATCAGACAGCGACGTACGTTTGAGTTCAAACTAAGAGGAAAGGAATGTGGAAAAGTTGTAAAAACCAGTTTCAAAGTTTCTACATATGATATCGAAGGAGGTTACGCTTTTACCCATAACTTCAATGTCTACACGAAGCTACAACGTGGCCCCAACAAGATGGAGCCGCGGGTTTCAGTTTTACAAGGGTGAGAACAACAGGATAGTCGATCCACACAAGACAGCATAGTTTCATCTCAGAGGCGCGCGCATACCAAAGGTTCTGAGTCCGCTGCTTCAGGAGGGTCTTCGTCAATTTCAATAGCGATATCAGCTCCAGGAACAGGTGATGTTGGCCGAGAGGGACCATTACCGACCCCTCCAGCTACCGCTTCTGTTGTGGGAAGAAAGAAGTAATCGATTTAGAGCTTGTAGATTATTAAGTGCGAAGTTTGAATCAGATTTCCTTTTCGCATTTGGCAACTTATTTATAAGAATATCTGGAGCTTAGAATAGATGTTAACATATTTAAACAAAAATTCAGCCGAATTCATTGTATTCCTTTCAGTTTGGTTTGTGACGGAAAGCACAACAAATAAAACAAGTGTGTTGGAAAGAAGTTAATTACATCATGCATTGCTTTTACTTAACCCAAATGAATCAAGGAAATGAAAGGAACTTTATTTTTAAAAGTGTCTAGTCGATGTAGCGCTGAAGCACTAATTGGGGACACTGTAAATTGAAATTAACAATTAATGCAAATCAAGTCAAATGTTGGTTTTGACGAGAGGGGAAACCGGAGAACCCGGAGAAAAATCTTTCGGTGCAGAGTAGAGACCAAACAAACTCAACCCCCATATGACGCCGAGTCTGGAAATCGAACCCGGGCCACATTGGTGGGAGACGAGTGCTCTCAACACTGCGACATCCCTGCACCCCAAAAATGAACAACACAAGTATGGGAAACACGAATGACTGGATTGTCTAACCTGCTTTTTCCAGTTTTTCTTTCTCTTTGTCTCCTGTCTGCAGGTAGCGGTGAAGAGAGTTTAACACATGCGTGCCAACCAGTGTAAACCGACCAAATGTGCGGCAATCCCGGACTCGGATGGTCAATGGTGGGCAGTAACGTTCGTTCTCTGGAAGCTCCTACAATCAGCAAACGAGAAAAGTTGTAAACCATCGGCTTTGCTGGGGACACAGCAGCCCTCCAAAACAACTCTTTACTTCGTAACATTACAGCTTCTTTTGGAGAATTGTCCGCTGAAGGACCCCTCCAGGAGTCTGTAATGTATTCGCTATTGGCGCTTTTCTTTTTCTTTGTATTCGTTAGATGATCGAAAAAACAAATAATCAGGCTTAACTTTCCTCATAAATGGGATCAACGAGTTACATCCTGAAAAAGGTTGATGCTCATCAAATTTCTGAACTACAGGGCAATAACCGACATGTATATTTTAAACGTTTTTCCATTCAACCAACACTGGATCCACCTCAGAAACTTGATCAAAACGTGGGATGAACTTAAGAAAAACTGGCTTTCACACTCAACAGTAATTAAAATTCACTTTCTTACCACATCAAAGAAGATGACCGGATTCTGGAAATTGGGATTTTTCTTGGCATTAGTAATAACAGTGGACTGTATCACGTGACCAGCCAGATCAATGTCCACTTGGGGTCTGTCGACTGTGGTCAGATTGATTCTCTTCATCTCACGTACGCCCCAGAACAGCACCTGACAGACGATGACGATAAGTTAATATTGATTGAAGATCGCAACAAATGTAAGAGGCTGCTGGTAGCCTGTACTCTGATCTCACTTCCGGTTCCGGTTGATTCCATTGTTCAACGTCACCCAGATATTACGTATAACACAAATACAAATTTCAGGTGGAGTTACCCTGGTCTTGGTGGCCATTTTCTGCAGTGATTTTCAGCTAGAGCGAGTTTCAATCGAGTGTCGCAAAACCAAAACCAAAGTAATTACTTTGGTCAATTAAAAAGGACGGAGACAATCCGGTAAACCAATCAAAATTCAAAGTAATTACACGTAGCCGACACAAAGCGCGGGAAAATGTGCACGCGCGGGCCACGATTGGTTTTGTTTTCACTTCTGATTGGTTGAAAAAGTGGCGAGAGAACTTTGAACCAATCACTGAGTGAAACAATCATAAACCAAAGCAATTCGCTAATTACTTTCGACACTCAATTGAAAATCGCTCAAACATAAAAGAAACCAAAAGCAATTACCTCAATTCTGTGTTTCCTCATCACTGGTCTGATACCAACAGGCACAGGTGTGATGGGTCCATCCGGAGTATTCACTGGTTCAACTTCCGCCGGAAGGAAGCATGTCGCTTCAGAAAGCTTTCAGATATTAAAATGACAGAATTAATTAATTGCCCCAAAAAGCAAATTACTAAGTTCATGTCTGCCTCCTCTTCGAAACGAGTCCAAGTGCGAAGTTTTTCTTATGAAAATCACTTTCTCATTCATATGTAAAGTAAGACTAATTACCATCACAAAAACTTCGCACTTGGCCTCGCTTTGAAGAGGAGGCAGACATGAAATCGGAAATGGCTTATTTTTGGTGATTAAATTGTTACAATTCGAACGGTCATGGCACGTGTCACGACAGCGGCAGAGCCTGGGTCTTAATACGAAAACTCATTATCATTTGAATGGTTTAGCACCACGACACGTTTTGCATCAAGACAAACAGCAACTCGGAAATGGAGTATTGGGTACTGGGAGGGATTCGGTTCCTTCGGAACTGGGCCGCGACGCTGCTCAATCTGGCATTTCACATAATTTTCTAACAGATGTAAACACTGCAAGGTAAACAAACAAATAGCTCACACTCACTTGAAGAAGCTCAAAGGCTGCAAGAAGTTCCCCTGCTTTCTCCTCCCCTCTGAAGATCTGGAACCACTCCAGTGCGGGTGGAAAGAATGGCTTCTCGTATGGTTCACATGCCATCTTGACAATAGGTCTAGCCAGGGCACGACCAATGAACTCAGAATCCCCCTAAAACATTAAACATCGCCGATTACGGCTACGTACGCGATAAACGAAGGCCACTACCTGGGAAGGCGGGGTTAGTCGTTGTTTCCTTTAAAATTTCCTTGCGTTCTGTTGTTTAGGACCTCAAAACTGAAGTATGCGTCAACTATGCCAGGTTTTCCTGTTTAGAGCAATCATATTGGGTTTACAGGTCGAATATGAACTCGTACACCAGGCGCAGTCGAGTGAGCCCACAACAAAATTTGACCACCGTGATGACGAATATCGTTGTCAATAAGAGTACAGACAACGCTAAACCACTTTCGATTTGTTTTTTACGACAATATTCAACGCCAAAGAAAGTTTTTATTTCAGAGCGTGACCAAAATCATGACACAAAAAAAGAGCAACCGTTGTCTATAACTTTCTCGCGATATGATTGGTTTATTCCCCAAAATGGGCGTTCCTGATTGGCTATTACATTGCGTGACAAATTGACGCGAGCATGACGAGTACAGCGTTGTCTAGACTCTTATCGACAACGGCAAATTAGCCAATCAGATTGCGAGATTACAAGCAATTGTGGTAAAAATTTATTTTGAATTTGCTCACTGCTTTTTTATCTCTCTGTGATGTCTGTTCGAGAAGATTTTGCGATCCCTTAGACTTTGATTCTGTTTTTCCATGTCCCCTAGTCTAACATGGCCATGTTGCCACGATCCTTCCCCTTCCCCCCCCCCCCTCTAAAAAAGGCCTTAAAGGGCCTTTGATTGTGTGATTTCAATGAGTAATAAAACGTCGGATTTTCCTTGATTTCATGCAATTCTATACGTGAAAACTCTCCTAAGCATCAAAATATCACGATAACCTACCCCGATATCCTTGTCAAACACTTCAACCACAATGGTGGGAGGGTTAACAGCAATTTCATTGACATCTCCCCAAAGAACTAACTCTTTAAACACAAGCATCTGGTCCCAAGTAGGACTTCTTGTCTCCCAAATGACACGGGTATCAGATACCAAGTGGGTGAAGATCACACGACCAAAGGCATCTGTCAAGAAGATAAAGAACGTGTGGCTAATGAGCGAGCATTATCTCTCAGAAAATCCAACGCAGGAAGATCTTAATTCCTGTTCAGCTCAGGCACATACCTTTACTGATGCTCTTACTTGGTACGAAAGACAATTCAATCGACATCACAAAATGGTTAGAAATAAAAGCTGATCAGTTTCTGGTCAAGTACGAAACTTGAACCCGTCAACAACAAAAAATGACCAGCTCCCAGTTGGCTTGATAGCTCAATAGACCATTTTCGAATTCTCACGGCTGGACTGCATCTAGCATGAAATGGAGGCTAATGCGGGCAAATTAATTTGTGTGAAAAGATTTACCCGGATTAGCCTCCATTTCATGCTAGATCAAGTCCAGCCGTGGTAATTCGAAAATGGTCTATGGTAGATCACTGCGGTATCGCAGAGGTCACGGGTTCAAATCCCGCCGTTGAAGTCCTGAAATTATCAGGCTTCTCTAAGCAATTTCTGAAATTGCGTTCAGAACTACGAGGATCATAGCTTCACTTAATTTGTTCAGGTAACCATAGCTACTAACGTTAACTCCATAGCAACATGAAAACCAAAGATTTACCTGAAAGCCCTGAAGCATCGCTGCCAATCAAACTCCTGGCCTGATAAATGTGTGCACGCAAAATGAACTTTTGTTTCTCTGAAATAAATTAATATAATTGAGTAATTGGGCGATGAAGACGATAGTAAGCAAACTGCTAGCAATTAAATCTTACCTGTATAAATGAGATGGTTCGGTGGTGGAGCCATCAACTTGTGTGCATTCTTCGGCTGCAGAGAAGAAAACAATTAAACAAACAACATTCTACAGACGTTTCTGACCATTGTGGTCCCTTCAAAATGAAAATCATCGTAACAAGTCGAGTGTCAACATTTTTTTCAAGAAAGTCCTTGTTGCATTGCAACATCACCACTTGAGATTGCAATCTATTGTTGGAATGTTTGGTCCACATCACTAATTGGTTGTCAACAAAAAAGTGAATCACAATATCCTACCGTCTGGTATCCTTTAGGAGCGTCCTTGAGGTAGTCTTTCTTGTGTTTGTGGAGGCCAAGCCAGATCATAACATTCAACTTGGCCTGAATCGCCCATCCTTTAGGGCCATCACCACGCTTCCCTGGAAGCTAGAACACATTGAAAAGGTCTTTTGAAAAGGGAGATTGTTTGTTTTGCTGCATGTCAGAGAATGGTTGGAATAGTTTGCAAGGGATTATTTGATAGTTGCGTCCTCGGCAATCCGGCTTTCCCATGAAAGCAAAGCCCATTGTTTTTCATTGTGTTCAGACATGCACAAAATGGAATGTAAGGCTACTCTGACAAGCGCCCTTCTCCTCTTCTGTCCCGATATACAGGTGATAAATGTCAGTGTGTCCCCAAACTCTGCATAGACATTAAACAGAGATTTACCGCAACCCTAACCTAACAACAGCAATCAGTACTGGACAGTTTACAGAACAGTGTTATTAACAGATAAAGAGATGAATTTATCAATGATTATTCGGACAAAATCTGAGAGCTACTATGACCATTCTACACCACCACTGTGCTAAAGGAGACTAGTGCATTGCATGAGAATAGTAATGAGGCCTGCATCGTGAATAAGGTCATCTCAAGCCTGAGAGCGCTGGATTTTTTCCGTCAATTACAACACATACATGTAACAACACAAAACGAATTGAAAATGAATAAGAAGTAAGCTAACCCTGAGGAACACAGTCTGCATTCTGCCAGCATCTTTGCCTCTCTCCTCTTCAACCAGTGAATAAGCAATATGCTGACTCGGGATACGTGTGTAAGCAACTCTTTTACCACCACACAGCATCCAGATGAACACATCTGGGGTTGTCTCTTGAGGCTAATGAAACACCAAATCAATTGAAGTTAGAAGAAAAATGTTGGAAGAAATGCAAGTAAAGGTTCAGTGAAACTTTGAATGGGGATGAGATCTCAAGTTCCACATACCCAGGGAACACGGTATCAGGGCATAAATTACTGTACCCTTACTTTGACAGATTATATCATGGCCCAATTTCAATTGACATGGAAGATTCTGTTGAGAGACCTAGGCCTTACTAATGTCTTGTCAGAGATCTGTTGCACAGAAAACAATTTTTTGGAATAAGGCTGATTGCCATTTAAATTTATAAAGTGCCCGAAAAAGATATGTGTTGAAGCAATAATATTGTACAATTTAAAATATACAACGTACACTGCAATCTCTGTGGCCCTCAACTCATTAAAAGACATCAGCTTGCATGACGTGGACTAGTCCTTACTATAATGAAAGGGCTGCTAGCCCAGAAAGACATCATACCACCACCAGTAGGAGGTGGATTACTCCTGTTGGACTGAAACTTTCTTGGTGGAAGCAACTGGGCGATGTATGAGCTCAATCAAAATGATCCAAATCTCGTGTCAAATTCATAAATGGCGTGAGAGGGAAAATGATGCACTCACCTCAATAGCAATATTGAGCAGTCGCTGAAGCAGTGCATTAGCAGCCTTTAGATTGTCTTTAATATGACCATCATCCCTTGTGCTTCCCTTGAGTTCCTGAGCTGACTGACACACAGATTCTACCTCATATTGACACAGCTTGAGTCGCTCCTTGTCCAATTTGGTGCGACCCACGTGTGAAGCTGATGGCATAGACTTCACCAAGTTAAGGTACTGGCTGTAGAAATAAGAGTCCCACAGTTAACACTCTGAACTGATTCAACATCATGGGAAGCAATCATCTAGTGGTCCCTGCACCAACCATTTTGGCCATCTTACACTGGTTTTAGACAAGATCCAACACCTTTTATTTCTTATTTTCTTTCATGAGATATTCAGCCAATCAAAATTGAGTCTTGGCTTTCACGTGACGAAACTGCCGACATGTTTGGGACCCTAAAAAAAGAAACTACCGCCATGCTTGTGCCTGAAACTATTCGTTAGAAATGGAGCTCTATTACAAAAACGCTTTCTTTTGCTTCACTGAAAATAAAAACATGGCTGCTCGTCAAGTGAATGAAAACCAGCAGCACAGGATAAGGACCAGATCAGACTTTTTACCATACTAAAGACTGGATCAATATCTCCAAAGGTAATACTTATGTCCAGGATTGAAAGCGTTACTTAGCAAAAATTTGCTAGCAAATCTCGATAGCAATTTTAGCAAAAACTGAGCACAGGACATTGCTAGAATAACGAATGTACATGTAGTAAGGGATAGGAATGACAAAAGACAAAGGTTCTCAACAGGCTGAAAATGCCACAAATATAACAGAAGTAACAAAAGACTACCTTGCTACTAAGAAAAAAAATCGTTAACAAGAGATGCCCCTCTTTGAGTTTGTTGTTTTTGCGATATTTGCGATTCTTGTTACTTTTGCGATATTTCTGCAACTTCTTTGCTATTTTTGTTAATTTTTTTGGAGTTTCCTTCAAGGAATTTCGTTTTAACAAATTGCTAGCAAATTTTTGCTAACGCCTTCAATTGTGGACATATCTCAAAGGTGACTCAAGAGGCAAAGCAATAATAGCACACTGTCAGAGCCTGACTTTAATTCGTAAAGTCATCATTGGTGACTTTGAAATATTACAAAAAGAACAAACACGTCCTTGTGACTAGTTCCCATTTAGTTGTCATTGTCCACTAATGAAATATTACAAAAGAAACCAAGTTGCCTTACTTGCAGCCATTGATGAGTTCAGCAAGTACTCTACTCAGCCATCTGTAAGTATTGGGCAAGTCCATCTTTACTCTCTCCAAACAATCAGTCAACCCATCTTCCTGTAGTGACAAGGAACAACGAAATGGAGTTCGGAAGATCATCACATTTAGTGAAGCAACTTGAGCTGCTGCAAGAAAGCCTGAAGAAACCTAGGCTTGAACCGTATTTGAACCCACATCTAAGCAATATGTGTTGGGGGTCAGGATGCTTTAGCGGTTATCAACTGCGCCTCCCAGCTCTGTGACCCGCGTACACCCCTGGCCTCGGGTCGTGAGTTTCAGTCGATATAAAACTGACCCTGAGTCAGGGTTTTTCTCCGAGAACTCCGGTTTTCCTCCCTCATCAAAATCAACTTATATCTGGCTGCGGGCGGATACCCCGATAGGGATAACTTTTGGTCTAGCCTTCCCTTTCATTGAATTAAATGAATTATGTTGCACTGCTCTACCAACTGAGCTATTAAGGACGGTGCCTAGTAATTCAAAGGTATTTTGGCGCGGTTTACTGAATTTGCGGGAAAAGCAGATCCTAACAAGTGTTATTGAAATCCAAAAAGAAAATTGGGGGTATCCACGCATTTTTCGAAGATAACTAATCAACAATATTTGTAAAAATTAAGCTTAAATACACAGCAATGTATGGCGTTCTTTTCCAAATTGAAGCTTAACTATCTCTGAAAAATGCGTGGTTACCTCCAATTTTCTTTTTGGATACCAAGAGCACTTGCTAAGTTCTGCTTTCTCCGCACAGTTTTGAACTGCGCAAACATATCCTTGTATTAATAAGCAACACCTACAGGATATACGAATATCTCGAGATGCGCAGAACGTATGCGCAATAACAATAGGAGGCACCGTCCTTAAGCCAGCTGGGAGTTGGTCAAGAAAGAATGCAATGGCATCAGCTAACAAACTCTGCCCTTAGTAATCACTGTATTTTTTGTAGGCAAGAGCTCCTATAATCAAGGTCTTTTCCTTGAAATGATGAATGAATGCTCAGAAAAAAAAAAGGTTTCCCCAATACAAGACAAACCTATGATGTTTAGTTTACCATTAGCAGTTTGAAGGCACTACCACAGAGGTTCTGAATATTCAGAGGCCACCAATTCCTAATATTTCTGGGACTGTAATGCATCTCAAATAGCTAACAAAGTAAATACGACGATGAATTTCCCGCCCACTGAATGAATGAACTGGTGAGCTTTCAGCAGTGATGTTAAACTGGGAATATGACTTGGAAGGCAGAAAAACTTGACCTTGTACAGTTCTTGAGTGGATGTGCAGGTCATTACTGGAACAGTGTTCTTTTTATTAAATTCTCAACCTCGGTTAATGCATTTCTCGTGCTCTGATTGGTTTACTCAATCTCGGTTATCAGCTCATATACCTTAGTTTGACCTTATATGGCAAATGATTGTGCTAAAAACGTTTTTGTGGAAAGTTTGGATCAATTCCGACATTTAGAAGTACGCAAAAAGGTATGAATTCTCTTTGCGATGAGCCTACGTTTGTCTGACCACGAGGTATTACATCTTGCATCTTGTATTGCATCTTCATCAAGTTTTTTCGATTTCACTTGGATTTTATCGCTCTTTTCGCTCGTATTTCGTACTTACAAACTTTTGGGAGTTTAAGGAATTTAATAAAACAATAATATTATGCCATTCGCGCTTGCTGGATATGAAACTGGTTATAGCCAACTAGACGCTACGCACCATCTCATATCCAACGCGCCCTCATGGAATAATTGTTAAGCAGTTTACAATATTTAATAGGTAAGTTCAAAAGCCCTAGTTGGGAGCAATCTCCACTATCTTGTATTGAAAGAGAAAACACCCACCAGTCTCTCACAGATCTTCAGCAGCACATTAGAGTTGAAAAGCCGTCTGCGGTGATCTTGCCAGGTAAATTTGATGTGTGTACAGGGTTTGGAATCCTCCCAAGGGATGTGGTAGTACTGTCTGTCATTAGTCACTGGCCTGACGGGTGGCGTCAAGGGGTGCACATTTGGGTTTTCACCATTTCTCCGTACCTCATCCACCCCCTCACCTGCAGCTGTCAGTGCCTGTCCATCAATTGTGTTTCCATAGTTCCCTGAGAGGGACAACAAATTCTTACATTACCATGAAATGTGATTGGTCGTTTAATTGCATAGTGATAAACAGCTACATCAAGCTTTTGCATTTGGCCACTTGTATATACTGAGCAGTCCACTTGTCAGTGTATCATGTGACCGGTCTGGGGGCTGCCTGGAAGGCCAGCGAAATCCTCTTGACCTTGTGGGTACCCAACCTTCATTTGAAATGCAGTTGTTAAAGAAAACAGCACCTTATTGCTTTTAACAAAATTAATACATACCGATACTCATTTCAAACTGGATCATCTTATCCCCGACTTTTCTCTCAATCATGCTCGCTTCATAGAAACAAGCAAATAACTGGAAGTAATCCTCTTTGCCAGCTGCAGTCTGAGAACGAAGACTGACAGATTACTTTTAAAGTATAAATGTAAGTTAATCAATTTCGTGAGACTCATAACAACCAAGTATCTTTAGCAAACTGCATCAGTCTCCAGTTTGGACATTTTTGTGGGGAGCAGAGTTTGAGGATGGAATCCAGAGGGGCCATACAGCTCAATACACATAAAAAAAGACGTCTGATGGATGAAAACTGCAAAGAACATACCCAGACAATATTATTTTATCCTTACATTCCTGAAGCAGGCCCCGAATCGTCTGTCGTAATAGACAGAGTAAAATCTATGGGCATCACTCTTAGGAGAGCAAGAGTTTTAACTCAAAAATGTTTTCCTACTCAAGCTAATCTTGTGCATTAGTCAGTTTGTGGATAGGTTGACCCAACGCCCCTTTTCAAGGAGTGTCTAACTAAGGGTGCTTTTCTTTTGTCAGAAATGGATGGCCATGTATACCCATCAGTTTGCAATAAAAATGCAACAATCTGAAGGAACACTTGCATGATAATAACTGGCATTCTTCTGGAGGAGTATATATCGTCCTCCAAGTTTGTTAATTTGAAGTCGTTGAAGAGTTAGTCCTTCCAAATGCTCAGTTCTGTTAAATGGAAAGCTTCCTAAGATTGTGCACACAGTTTGATTCTTCAGAAATTGAACACTAAAACTGCAGCCCACTGAAAGCTCACATGAAACAAGCAAATTATTATTTTGGTTCATCCTTTAAAAGAGTCCAACAGACTCTTATTTTTCAACTACGTGTATAATTACGATATCAAATATTATACACTTCTATTACTTCTGTATTTTACCAAGAATTACTATTATATAGTGGTGGTCTCAATCTCATGACAACAATGTTGGGGACAGTCATGTGATGAATTTGATTTGGAAAAACAGTTCTGCAATTTAACATTTTGTGTTCACATGTCCTTACTATGGTTTTGTGAGTGGTAAACTAGTTCTTTCATGTCAAGAACTGATTTAATTCAAAATATATACTACAGATACAGGTACTCTCATTCGTATTTGATTTGATTTTTAACAGTCTCTCCAATTAGCAGACTGCGAAATTGCACTCAGCAAGCTAAGTTTGAGGCTTTTAAAATGCCTAAAGACATAATGATTCAGTTGTCAACTTACATCAGAGATGGGGGGTGTCGGCTCTACTTCCACCTGGCGGATGCCTGATTCTGAAGCAGATTCTCCAAACTCTGCTTGCACAGCCATTAACAGACGTCCCCTATATGCTACACCCTCTCCCTAAAGAGGATAAAACGAAGCACAGAAATGTTTTTAAGAGAATTCCTTACAAGAAATCACTGTAATTACCTGTAACCCCAATATTAAACTTTTTCCTTCAAAGTTAATATTTTGGAGACACCCTATAACTAAAAAATCAGCTGTAATTTGGTCCATAACCAAGCTAAAGAGGAGAATGGATTATTTCAATACCAGGTTGGAACGGGAGAGGACAAAATGTGGAGCCCTACTCCATGGAGTACCCTATGGAGTACCCCTAAAAATAATTCATTGGTCAAATTAAATACTTTTAAAATCAACATGGCGAGGCATTTAGATGTACATATTTTTATTTATTTCCAGCTTTCCAGCTCTCCAATTGTTACAGTTCGATGCAGTTCATGAATTGGCCGCCATCTTGAAGTTTGGTAGTTATTTCGTTTATCCATTATTATAGTGTATTTTTTGACAAATATTCATACAAATCGTATACCCCTGCATACCCATTCAGGCCCATGTGTGCCCATATATACACCCTTACGGAATGGAATGGAAAACTTTATTTGTACACGGTAATTTCATCAGTATTTACACTGTTGTGTACACTACAGGGGCATACATACACAGGTCTATCTGTGTATACAGGAGTAAATATTTATCTGAAATATACAAAAAATTAACTGCACTAACAATAAGGGATACATGAAGTATCTACGAAATTTCAAGATGGCTGCCAATCCGTGAACTGCATCGAACTGTAACTATCAGGGAGCTGGAAAGCTCGAAATAAATAAAGGTATTTGCATCTAAATGCCTCACCATGTTGATAAAGTATCTAGCGTAATTTGATGAATAAGTGATTTTTAGGGGTAGTCCATAGGGTACTCCATGGAGTAGAGCTCCACGTTTTGTCTTCTCCCGGGTGGCACAGTTCATTGAAAATCAACAAATTTTTATTCTATATCATTCATTTCCTCATTTTCAATAAGGACACAAGACAACATCTTATGAAGCTCCTAGTACACAGACAAAATGAGTTCTAACCAACACACACAACTATGCACATTTCCTCCAAAACATGTTTAGTTAACACAAATGCTTTTTTAATTTACCAGATGAGTTATGCAAAGTCCTTTGAGACATTAACTTAGTATTGAACCCATTCCTCTTAATCTTTCAAAGCAAATTGAAAAATAAGTTTTCTGGAAATGGTTATGAAAACATAAAAATATGTTCGGGCAAAGTGCAAGGAATCCTTGAAGCAAAAAGGTTTGGTAAGGTGGTTGCAGACACTGTGTACCAATGGTAAGAATGGGTGTGTAATTTCTTCCAGGGTAGCACTTGATAAGAATTCTGCCAAGACCTGTCTCTTTCTTCAAGGGTACACTGTAGCTCTTAATGAAGTAAAAACAGTATCTTATCAGTATGTCATTAGGGAGCTTAAGCAACAACAACGGAGATGGCAACAAGAACGTCATGATCTCTAAATATAAATTCACATTATTTCAATCACTTCCTGACTCTTTCACCCTTTTTAAAATGACAAGGGTGTGGTAGTTCCTCAAAAAGGACACTGGTTGGAACGGCATTTATTTTAGGGGAGAAAATGAAAATTTATCCTCAAGTGCTGACGTTCTTCATAAAACCTCAAATTTGGCTATTTCCCGTCGTTGTTTTGCTGACAACAGCGAAGAAATGGAAAAACGCACATGCAGGGAGTGCAAAGCTATTGTTTTTGCCCACTAAACATGCAAATTTGTGACATTCTCATTGCCATCACTGTTGTCGTTTTTTAAGCTCCCTACTGAAGAAAAACTAATCCCTCGGCACCTACCAATCCATTATTGAGGTCATTGTGCTCATCAAACAAAGAGTAGTCTCGTGTGGATCCATACAGATTGACCCAACATGGGCCAAACGTTGGCATGAAACCTGTGAACAACACACAAATGAAAGTATTTGAGATTTCCAACAGAAAAAGCTCAACATAAATGCAGCTTATGCATCTAGTAATAATAACATGCGTAGGATATGAATGTATAAATTTAGCTTGGAGAGACTATTAACGTTCTGAAAAGGTGGCCCAGAAGGTATTCTAAGCAAAAAAGACCTCCCAAAGCAAACTCACTCTTGACATATTATGTTGTTTCATTTTGACTACAAGTAAACAGTAAGTAGAGCTAAATGATGACTGATCTTGGAATGAAAAATAAACATGCCTTAGAACAAAAGAACCAATTTTTGTGCAAATTACCCAAAACTTTATATCTCCAGGTAGTCCAGTTTTCACCTCTCCACAAAAACCAATATTTGATTTGAGTTAATTTCGTTAGTGTCCCCAATTATGCTCTTGTGCTAAATCCATTGACACTTAAATAAAGTTGTTATCCCTCTGCCAAATTGTCTTGTTGCCACCACCAACAGCCAGGGTACATAACAACTAAAATTTAAGCTTATAGGCCTTGATAAAATAGCCCTTGAAAAGAAAAAGCCTTCAGACTTTAAGGGCCAAGCAAAATGTGACAAGATCCTTATTATTTTGTGGGTTCCCCTTTCTGCAAAACTCTTATAAGCTTTCTTAGGTTAACTATTTTTAGTTGATTAATGCATTCTTCCATCAAAGCTGAATTTAGCTCAAGCTGAGCAAAAAACCAAACATGCATGCTGAATTCCTGTCCAAAAGTACAGTCTAGTTGCTAGTGTGACATAAAATGACCAAGAGTTTTATTAGGGGTGGGGAGTTTTAGGCCAAGTGTGTCAGTCAGCCAGTTCTAACAAAATAACATAGTTAGCATGGCATGCGAAAGTCTCAGGGTAAGTTCATCCTGCAAACATATTTCAACTTATTAACCCTTTCACTAATTTACAAACTCTCTGATGGGCCATGCAGCATTAGAATAAATTATAAAACTTTCATTTCATCACAGTAAAGCAAAATACACAACGCAGAATGTTGAACCTTAATTTGTAGAGTAAAAATGAAAACGAAATTAAGGTTCACTCTCTTATCAATCTCCAATAAGTAGAGGCCTAAAAACCACGTTTTGGCCTTGGGTTAGCCAAATTGAGGGTTTTGGGTTACTTTCCAAAAGGTAAAATAATGACCTGCAATGAGTGACCCGTCAAAAGTGACCAGTGTTTTAGACCTGCTGGGTGAAAAGTCCTAGGTACACTTTCATGTCTCAGTGATGTTTACACAGTACACAGCTTGAATTTTCAATTTTCTTTACAAAACAGTGCAGGGAGAGCTGGACACTTTGTTCTTGTTGTTGTTGTTGGTGGTATTTTAAAAGTTAAATTCCCAGATATGGTATAGTTTGGGTTGCGAAAGGGTTAATATGTGTATGTGCACACAGGCAAGACCTATGGTACTCCTGGACGAACTACAACATGCATTTGTCAACAGTTGCAAAAGAAGAGTATCCATGACTGTATCTATTGGAGGACATGTCAGTTCTTACAAATTTGAGGTCCTTATAAAACATATCGCATTGAAGGAATAATTCAGTGCTTTTCATTCGGTAGGCACGTTTGGCATCAGTGAGATATACACTGTAATTAATCTAATATTACACTGACAGTAAAATAGTGATGGCTACCTGGAGATTGAAAATAAACCAGGGTTAACAATGACAAAAGAGCTTCTCTGGTTACAACCAGCAAATTTCTTGAACAGCTGCATCGTTGGAACATTATAAAAATCTGCCCTCCTTAAAGTGCTACTATCATGATAAAATTTATATCCCTTGAATTTTTAGGTTTATTACATACAATACCAGGAAAGATTAAAAACGCCGTTTAAGGTTTGGAAATATCTCCATCCGTTCCGGAAATATTTAAGTTTTAAAAAAGTGTAAAATATGCAAATGAGAAACCTGATGATGTCATTCACTTGACCCAATATAACATCAAGTATATATTAAATAGAGCTATCTCGGTCAATTTGCAGACGAGACCATTGAAACTTGGTAGGCTAATAGTTCTGCACACAACACACCTACGGCTGTAAAGAAAGTGGTTCCCATGGCAACTTACTCTTTTCCAGTCCCTTCCGACCTGATTTCAATATTTTTGGTGAACTTAAGCTAGAAAAACATTCGACAAAGCCACAAATTGCAGGATTGTGCAAATGAGGCACCATTGGCAAATATCAAAATAGAATGCAAAAGGTGGCCTGCAAAGCCTTTAATATCAGGGAGGTCTGGAACCCAGTATGTTGCCATGGTAACAAAAAGGTATGCTCATATTGTGGAGCACATCTACTAGAATCTTACTGCAAAGAGTCAAGTATTTTTGATAAAAATTGGCTGAGATATTATCATATTTGATCAAAATTTGCTTGAGTTTATGACATCATCACTTGGCTAATTTGCATATTTTAAAAACTTGAACAAAAACAGATATTTGAAAATGGTCAACAGCATTCTTCTTCTCATACAAACCACATGTTTATGTCCTAAAATAGCTTAGATAGGGAAGATGCAAATTTCCTCATAGTAGCACTTTAAAGAGATTGCATCACTAGAAACACTGTAAGTGCACAATTACAAAACCCCTTTTGCTCTTAATTCTTTCAGTCTATAAAACCAACTACTTACAGTATGATAAGTTTATAGTCTTTCTCAGCCAAGTCAAAGTTTGCAAAACAAGTCAAAAGTACCAAGGCAAGAATTTAAAAGAAATGTAAATTAACTAATCCTAGAGTAACGTTGATGTGGTCAGACAAGAGGTGAGTGTGATAATTAAAACATGGCTGGAGGCTGGTACATCTAAATGAGTAGGAGAAAAATAAAAATGAACACAACAACAAGCCATGTAAGGTGCCAGTAATGAAACACAAAATCATATTTACCAATATCAGCAGGATATTTATGAACTTCACAGACCGATGTCACCCCGACATGTTGCATAGTGACCACCGGCAAATAATGGATACAAAAAGCAAAAGAAAACAAAATGGATAAAAACATACATTGAGCAAAACATGATCGAACTTCATACAGCTGTAAGTATGAATCTTTGTACCATGTTTCAAGCTTGAACCAGGAAAATTAACTTATTACATTATTCTTATTATTGTAATAACTTTTAAGAGGCAAAAAAATGGAGGGACAAATATGTTCCTGAAAAGTAGCTTTGGCATTAATCCTAAGTTAGCATGATCACATCTCAGTTCAGGCTCCAGCCGGTCTCAAATAAATCAGCTCTTCTTTCTTTCCTTTACATCATGCCACCCTTTATATTTTTAAAACAGCATGCACTCTGTGATTTCTTGGGGGAAACCATTCAAGTGTAAATAAGCCTGATTTGCATAAAAATGTCGGATAATTTTGCAAAATAGACATTTTCAAGGACTATAATTGTATGCATTGTTAGTTGCACCGTGCCTTTTTTCAGTTCAATCATTTTTGCCCAAGTTAGATAAATTGAAATTCAAAAAACACAGACCATAACTTCCATGTCACAGCCCTTACATTTCATCAGTACGAATTGTTTACGATAACCCACAGTACTTGTTACTGGATATCTGGTTCAAGCTCAATTCAATTTCAAATTACTTTAATTAAAAACAATAACTAATCAATGACCAAAGCACTAGAAATATACTAAAGCTAAATATAACCATTTAAGTCTTGACAAAAATATTGGACTAAATAAAATATTAATGTGCATCTAATGAAATTAAGACATATGAACCCAGTCTGTACTTGGAATATAATGTCAATGATCTATCACAAAAAGTATTGGCAACTGCGAAAGCACAATGTGAGATGGTGACAGTGATTCATTTTTGCAACGACCACAACAAACCTGGTTTCTGGGCTTCTTATTGCATATATATATATATTATTTTTTTTTTTTTAACAAATTCATAGTGCTTCTTGAGTTCTTCTTTCCAATGAATTTATTTCCCTGCATTGTTTTGATGTTTTTTTCACTGGCTTGTTAATAAAAAGTCTGCACTTCTTTTGATGCCCCCACAATTTTACCAGAGAATTCCAAACAAAATCACAGCTGCACCAGCCTATTGTTGGCGAAACCATTTTCCAATCCAGACATCAAGGCAACAAAACCGAGAGACCAGGATGTTGGATAAATAGACTGAAAGCAGGCATCCTTCAGTTTGTTTCATGCAAGAGGAAAAATGTGGCCATGCAAATAGTCAAACTGGGACTTGTAAGGAAGGCTCTCATAGCCTCATAGCTTCCCAATCACACTAAAACAAACATTAAGCTGCCTGCTCAAAAGCTTAAGATATGTCCAGGTTTGACCCTAATTAGATGCATGCGGATTTCAATAAGCGTCACGAAGTGTCCCCTTGCTCTTCTAGCCAACTTCAACATCACTTGTGTCTCAGTATACAGACAATTTATGTCACAAAGTGTCCCCCAAATGCTGCTCTTTAAGTGAAGATTAACTGCTGCATTTACCCAAAACTAAAAATAACGCTAACCTTTACCCTTACCTTATTGTTGAAAATAGGTAGCAAATGCTTAGACTTAAAGGGACACTTTGTGTTGGATGTCAAAATTGGGCGTGCATCTAATTAGGGTCAAACCTGGACATAAGTGAAAAGCTTACAGAGAATTTTTGCTTAAATGAACAGAAGCCATGTTTACTTAGTATTTAATTCCCACATAATTTACAATAAAAAACCATTTCTCTGTTTTCTCCTACATGGCTCCTGAGGCATCAAGCAAGAACACTCCGAGTATTAAATATGTGAAGTGTGATAAGCCCTGTGTGACTAACATACAATGGATCCATTCCATTGGTTCATTTCCCTGAGGTAAGGCTGCCAGTACACTTTCAAGTGACATAAACAAGGCTACCCCGTCATCCTGGCATGGGACTACATTTGGAAGCCAAATCAAAAATAGGAAAGACTAATAATTACAGTATATACAAAGTTGATGAGTGTAAGCTTGCCAATCTGTTACAGTGTACTTGTACTTTGGTTTCACAGTTCTGAAACTAACTTAAAGACAGGAAATGAATTGGAAAATACAGTCCAAACTGTGGATGGAAAAGATCGCTTTTTGAATAGATTTTCTATATCTTCAATTTCTCAATCAAATAGTTTATATCATGCACATTTTTTCTACTCATAATTTTATGAAATGGTGTACCACTAAACTAGGTCTCCACTTTCAAGTCTCTCTCAAAGTGAAATAATATTTTTTTGTTAGCCTAAGGGTAACTGACTGTCATGTGAAAAAAGTCCATGATTTTGTGAAGAAACATTTTGGCTTTATTTTAGGGTTGAAAATGTCCATAAGGCTCCCATAATAACGGAAAGAGTTCCTCAAATTATATAAAATGAGACAACCCACGACGTGATGATGAAATAAAATAATGATGATTTGTAAAGTCATTTCTTTGTCAAAAACCTTTTTCCTTAACAGTCCCTGGGATACATATACAGGTATATTAAAATAATAGCCAGATGACAATGAGCCTTAAATCATCAATAATAATAACTTATTATTACAATACACGAACACCAGATGATAAATTTGCAAAAAAATAAGTTATAAACATCTTCCCATTGAAACCAATTTTATTCCTCGGGGGAAGGCACAGACTATCCATGTGGAATAACTTGGAATAATCCCAACTTTGTTGGTCAGGAACAACACACAATTATTGTAGTGTTTGGTGACGTTCTCCAAGTCATCTTTGCTTTAGAGACCTCTTGATATATCAAAGGAGGGCTATTTACAATAATTATAATTCTCACGTATGAAAGAAAGACAGGAAAAGGGGAAAGTATGTTGTCCGTCAAGCCCAAAAAAGCACATAATAACAGAAGAGCAGGACTTGAAAAGATTCAAAGAAAAATTGTGTACAAAAATAAATGACCAGTTGCAAAAAGGGAGGAAAAGTGCAAACAATTTTAGGAGATCTATCTTTAAGTAAAGAATTAGAACAGTAAAGACAATGTAGAGAACATTTAACATTTTTTAAAAGTTAACTGGAAGAAAATTTCAAATCCTTACAAAGTTTCTGGCTATTCAATTCAATTGATTTTGTGGGTTTTGGGAAGCCTACCCAACACAGCCCCCTTTTAACAACCTTTTAAAAATACCGGTGCAACTTTTAAAAAGTATGTGAAAAAAGTGACAAAGCAACAAAGCATGAAAGATCTTGACATTTGAATGATTCAACCTTTCAGTATGAAAAGTTTAACACCATGCCAAAACTGGGGTATGAACTTCTAGTATGTTTTTTGTGGTCTTCAAGTTACACTAGTCTTATGTATCTGTAGTTTGCATAATAATACAGTGCAAAAAGAAGTACTGTACAAAAGGGTATTCACATGTCTGACATTTTTAATTTAAGTGCAGGTACACCAACATATGCATGCAAGAGGTGCTAGTTTTTACTAAACATAGATTAAGAACTAGAGAAGCAGCCAGCAATGAATACACACCAGGAGCCTGTACGGAGCCCGGAACTTTAATGCCTGAGCCAGGAATATAGACCTCGGAGAGCCACCCTGTATAGTTCAGCCAGCTTAAGTTAGACATGCAAGGTACATGCAATGACATGTGCATCAAATCACTGTACATACAGCTGGACATGATGTGCGTGCACAGAAACAGCCTACTACAGGATCGATAGTGCAAACTGTGTGAGAAATCAACACTAAAAACAATTTAAGCTTGCAAAGCAGAGTGTTACAAATACGGTAATCCGCAATTCACATTACATTTACTTTGTTTTACGCTTAGTTAGAACTGGCTGACAATAATAACAAGAGAACAAAAGTGAATATTCAACAGAAGACTGTATCTTTGGCTCTTTTGGCAGACAAGGAATCAGCTTGGCATTAAAGTTTGAAGAAGTAAAAACTTTAACAGAATAGCACAGATAAACTGAAGGAAACATGAGAGATGATAAGCTAAATAGGAATTGAATGTTAATTAGCTCAAGTGAGTGTAAAACAACTGAAGAAGAAATGAAAACTGGTCATTGGAGCAAGAAGCAACAATTCAAGAACAGAAAAAAAGGAAACGTGAAAACAGCAATAATAGTATTATTATTGAGCACAGTATGTTAGTAATGAGCAACACATTCCTGGATATAGGATCCCAGATAAGAATGGGCCAAAATGAGAGGAACTTGACAAAGCTGTGTCATTATAACAACATTTTAATAACAGCAGAGATTTCAAATGTGTGGCCACTATAATAATAATTATTCCTCAATCGTGATTACTCTTTCATGCATGTGGGCTTTCCAATCATAAGTCAAAAATGGATTTTCTTGACATCTCATGAAATGGTGTATACCAAGAGAAAAATAGTCACACATTTTCAATCCATGCCATTAAAGAGGATGTCTAAGTAACACCCTCAAAAATGTAACAATATTATATTGCAATAAATTTTAATATTGGATGCATACTACATGTTAAAAATGCACTTTAGTTAATAAAAGAGCTGACATGTTAAATAAATATTGATGTTTATTATTAAGCTCTATTAAAAATAAGGTTAATAAGAGAGAGAATAATTACATGTATTAAATTATACACTCAGTATTAAAATAGTTACTGTTTTTATTAGATAAGCACAATTATATTTTATTATTTTTACACTTCAAATAATCTGCCTGATCTCCTAATGTCTTAGCCTCTAAATTTAACCATGATAAAAAAATATAGTAAAAACATACTTAACAAGACTAGCTGCATTATTAATAATATTAAAGGCAAACATACCATTGGCTCCATCATTGGAGATGCGAGACAGGTCAATAAAATGAGTTCCAATGACTTCATCTGACACAGAGTCACTTAAGGCAAAGTAAATTTGAAAATTCAAAGTATTAACTAACAGTGTTGCTCAGTAGAGGATGGATGCTTGGGATATCAAGGGGCTACAGCTGTGGCCTGTTATTGCCTAGACATAAAACTATTCCCATAGCTGGCAAATGAATGCAATCCTGCAAAAAAGTCCTAAAGAGAGCAGAGAGAACAAGAGAGCAAGAGAGCAGGGATTGCACACAAATGTGGCCAAGGATGATGTGGCACAGTTCAATTCCCAGACTCTGCATCATAAAAAAATGAATTATGTGGGTTAAGTTTGTTGGTTCTCTACTGTGCTCCAGGAGGTTTTTCTCTGGTACTCTCAGACTGGTATTCCACTCGCCTTAAAAGCCATCCTATGATTTGATAGAGAGAGTTTCAATCCATTGTCGTAAAACCAAAACCAAAGTAATTACTTTGGCCAACCAAAAAGGAGGGAGACAATCCAGTAGACCAATCAAAACTCAAAGTAATTACATGCAGCCGACACAAAGCATGGGAAAATGTGCACACACGAGCAACAAATGGTTTTGGTTTCATTTCTGATTGGTTGAAATAGCGGCGCGAGAACTTTGAACCAATCACTGAGTGAAGTAATGCAAAACCAAAGCAATTCCCTAATTATTTTCTACACTCAATTGAAAACCGCTCTATTTGATTTGATTTGATTTGATTTGATTTCAGTAGAGAGTCCCCAATTACCAGTAGTGCCTTGGTGCTATTAAAATTATACATGACTCTTAATTTAAAAGCTCCTTACACTTAAAAACTACAAAAAGTTCTGGCCCAGCTAATTATTCTTTCTTGGAGTCCCAGGGACTATATGTTGCAAAAAGAGCAGCTCAACATTAGATCACACACAGGGACAATTTAGCACACTCAGGCAGTTGCTATAAGCACCATGTATGATCCCAGAGCTTAGCACCAGGCCCGGGGGTGGGACTCCCATATGAAACAGACGGGGATGCTCGTCGTCTCGCTTAGGGGTGTAAATTTTGGATTTTGGTCTCGCTTAGGGTGTTCCGGGCAAAGCGCCAATATTTTACGCCAGCAAGGTCTCGTTTAGGGTTCCGCGAAGTAACACAGAATTACGCGAAGAGAAACAGAAGTCAAATTTCCTTTTAAATTTTCTTTTTAGATAAAAGCATTCGATGATTATGCCTTTTTATCATTAAAACTCATTGCGTGTCGTATTTTTGTGTTTTTAAACGGTCTCTTTTAGGGGTCAAAATTTGCTTAAGCCACGCCTAGATTGGTCTCCTTTAGGGGTTAAATTCAAAATTTCCGACGAGCATCCCCGTCTGTTTCATATGGGAGTCCCCCCCCGGGGCACCAGGGCCAGATGTAATTGGCTGGCAGTCAGCTACGATGAAAGAAAGGAAAGGAAAAAACTTTAGGGCACATATTTAGCATATGTTTGACGATTTTAATGTGAATTTCCATAAGAAAGAAGGATTTTAAACTTATGTTCCATATTGTATTCCTATTCTGGAATACGGTCATTCGAACGCACCCTTATTTAAGTGTCTAGTCTTAATTGGGGACACTGTAAAATGAAATCAACAAATTAACACAAATCAAATCAAATGTTGGTTTTTGAGGAGAAGGGAAAACCGTAGTACCGAGAGAAAAACCTCTTGGTGCAGAGTAGAGAACCAACAAACTCAATCCACATATGACACAGAGTCTGACAATGGAACCCTGGGGCATATTGGTGGGAGGCAAGTGCTCTCACCCCTGCGTTATCCTCCACGATGAGGAAGGAAATCGGAGTCTAACCTGGAGAAAAACCACAGGCTCAGGTTGAGACTGACTGAAAATCAGTCCTCATCAAATCACAGAGGTGGGGGACACAGATGATGCCACTGAGCCCCACTCCCCAAATCCACATTACACTGATTGAAAATAAAAGGGGAGCTTAACAGATCATAGTGATCGATTACAACTAGGGACTAAGAGAGAATGTACTTGAAAGTTTTGTTTGCAAACAACTTTTCTTGGCTTCAAAGCTGATGGACAACCAAGTTTAAAGACCAGTCAGATTTGAAGACTGCTATAAAGACACCTGTAGCTAATCGCATTATAACAAAGTTGTAAAACATTTGCTGTTGTTCAACATGGATGTCAAGATGTTTTTTCAAGTCGAGATGTTTTTGCACTGTTCTATGAAAACATTGGAACATGCAGCCACAGTTAAAGACTTAAAGAGTCTGCCTGCCTGCCTAACTAATGAATTAATACCTGTCTTTCAGTTGAATCTTCAGTCTTCTGCAAAGTGGAGGGAACTAGAAAATGCACACAAAACAACCTCGTCAGACCAGAGTATGGATAGAACACTTTCTTTTGTCATGACGTCAGATGTCAACTTCTGAGAAACAGCAGTGTGTATTTAGTGGTTTAAATTGTGTTCATTTTGCTTTGTCTAATATTTAATATCAAAATTGAACCAATTTGAAAAATTTTGCAACAAGAAAAAAATTAAACCACAACATGTACAAAACACCAAAACCAATTTTACTTTCAAACACTCACCAGCTCGGAGAAAACAATCTGTTCATTCCACATTGGTTCATAGGTGTTCTTTTTCACTGTTGTTCTTGCCTACATTCAAATGAGAAAATTAATAAAAATTATGGCAATGGTCAGTACTACCATAAAATTATGGTCCAAGGTGGTGCTTTACAAAACAGTATTACTAGGGTTTAACAAGATGAACTGCTACAATCCAATTGTCTTCAACATACATTGATCATCTGTGTGGTCCTAAAATAATGTGACCAACAAACATCAAGGTTTACTACTGTTTGCGTGCCAGAGGTTGCAACCAACATCCTTACTGGCAATTAAGTATGGCAATACTTTAAATTAACGAATGTTGTACAATGTCACAAAATTCTGTATGCTAACTTAAACATGCACATAACTATGTCACACCAGAAAGATATTTACATGTAAATACATGTAACGCTACCCTGTTATTGCTGCAGTGTGGAGAGAGAGCCATGTCATTGTTTCATTGTTTAAAGGGGCTAGGTCACGCAATTTTAGGCAATTCAAATGGTCATAGAATTAACTAAAATATCAAAATAACTGTTCAAAACTATAGAAGAACTCTAACAAAACACAGGGAAGCCAAGACTATTGGATTGAATTTGGGTAAATTTGAAAAACGTCGGCCCACCTTTTTTCAAATTTATATCAGTCTATATCAAAATGTCATTTACACAGCTGGAAAATCATTCTCAGTTGTTATGTGGCCGTGACTTTGCAAATGAGAGACTCTTGCTCTGCCAATTTGACGTTTAGAGCTTAAACAAAATTACCTAAAATAGCGAGACCTCGCCCCTTTACGTTTAGCAGTTTTACAAGTCCTTTATATTGATATCACATAACACCTTAGCCACTGACAGTTCATAACTTTAGAAGACTGTATTTTGCCACTAAGGCTTCTCTTAAGTGTGCCTTACACCCATTGACACCTCAAATGGCCTAAGACACCCTTAGATGATGAATGAAACTTGTCGTTTTAGTCTCACTCCCAGGGGTTCATAGGCTAAAGGAGTTGTGAATGATTAAGACCTCTTAAGGGCCGATTTACACGATACGATTTTTGTCGCATGCGACAACGGCTTACGACGGGCCCACGACATGATTTACGATTGTTGTGTACGTCTGCAAAAATGTCGTAGCATTTTAAAACATGTTTTAAAACGCTGCGACAATCATAAAGTCATGTCGTAGGCCTGTCGTGAGCTCGTCGCATGCGACAAAATCGTATCATGTAAATCGGCCCTAACAGATCCAATGTTTAAGATATCTCCGACATCCAAGTCATCTGGTGTGTTTCAGACCTACAGTACATGTATATACATGTAATAAAAGTGCTATGACTGTTGAACAACATGGAGATGATGATGAAAACACTATGACATGTGTTAAAAAAAAATAAATGGCTTCAGCCGCAGACTAATCTAATGACAGGAACTCGTACATGTACATAATTAACTAACAATATTTTATGTGCAATTATAACAAAAATTGATTACAGACTGTAACTGGCAATCTAGTAGTGGCTCACCTTGTGTCCTGCAAAGCACACTTCCACATATGGATCCACCAGATCTCGCACCTGCGAGAAAAACAATATCAAGTCATTCCTAGGATCAAGAGTGAGACAACTGTCAGGTAGCAGTACACTCCTACCTCTCCAGTAAAGGCTTTTTTGACATTGGCCATGAGTCCACTGTTCACTGTTCAAAAGAAAAAAACCAAAAGAAAATTAATATCATTCTGAATTAAACCAATTCACTCGATGAGGGTTAAACAACATCTAACTTCACTCATATCCCTGTTGATGAACATTTGACAAGTTTACAACAATCTTCTGCTCTCTGTCACATATTTGTAGTAAAGTTACTCTCTCTCCTTCTCAACAATGGTTGCAAATCATGTCCTACCACTGCATGTCATGTTTGTAAACTAAAATTAATCTCTCCCAATTCTGTTTTGCTTGCCCACCACCCTACAATATCTCCCATGTGCCTGTCATCCCCATTTCCTATTTGTCACCAAAACATCCAAAACGTTATGGACACATACTCTTTGGAAGGCCTTCTGCTCTGTAAATCTTTACAATGATCTTGGCTTTTGGTCTTTCTGCAGGAACTCCTTCAGGTAAAAGCAGATTGCTAAAAAAAGGATTAGACATGAACAAAACTAGACAAGCCATGCAAGCTGTAGTCTCAGTAGAATGGTCATGCAGTCTAAAATTACATGTAATGTACTCAATAGACATCCTTGGGCCAATTCCTGCCAGCAGTTCCTCTACTTAGGGTGTTCAGATGTTGTGAGAAAATACATTCTCATCTGGCCAGGGCTGTGGCTTTCGCAACTTTTGTTTCCGAAATGGTTCAGGATAAGTGTATGTCTATCAAGTTATGGATGTGGAAAGTACAGTATGGAAAGGACAAAAGAAGCATATGCCAGAAGCAACTCTAACACCTCTGGGCTGCTCTCCAGATGTCAAGGTGAGCAGGAAAAAAGTTATGGTATAAAGAATATTTCATGTGCCATTTTATAGAATCTGATGCTCAGCCATGCACCTAGAATAATACAGAGGCAGGTCAAACTTGCTCTATTCTGTTTATAGATAGGATAAATTCCATAAATCTCTTGTACAATGATAATACCAGTAAATGCTTTTGGCATACTATTGCAGAAATGATAGCGACACTTTTCAAAAATAGATCTGTGCTTTATATCTTTTTTAATACTCTTGCTCAATACATTGCTTGGAGAGAAAACAACAAGGAATTTAAATTCCCATTGCCATACCCTTCAATATCATCATCATTGTCCTTGATTCCTGGAGGTTCCTATTGAAAAAAAATAATAGTGACTTTAATAATTTCCCCCAATAATAATAATGTTAAAAAAATGTAAAATAAAAATGTAAATGCTTTCTTTATAGTGGAAGTACACTTAGCTATCAAGCTAGTTTACAGGCACTCCACCGTTAACAAGGTGAAAGTAACAATTCAAACTTAACAGAAACATTATTAAGAACCCCAACTGGCGGGTCAGGCAACCAGTTGGCTATTAATTTACAAAGCATGGTGAGTTGAATCATAATAATAATAATAATAATAATAATAATAATAATAATAATAATACTAATAACAATAATAACAACAACTTCAGAACACACTATCCTGCCAGACAAATTTCTTTAAATAGATAATATGATCCCAGTTAGGCTGCTGTTAAACTGTAAGTTAAACTGTGGACCTGCTTATCTTTATCCAGGGGTTTCAATAAAATTTGAAGTAGGCAGCTGGTTTGAGTCTAGTAGCCGACTGTATCAAGAAGGGGCCGTTAGGCCCCTTCGTCTAGGGGGGTCTGGGGGCATGCTTCCCCAGACGATTGTGAAATCTGGAAGCTCTGAAATGTGATTTCCAGCACTGAAGATGAAGGAAGATTTCTAATCAACAGAGACACTGAGTGTGCAATTAAGCGCATTCTTTTGATAATTTCCAGTGAAGAAAGATTTGGAAAACCATTTCAAAAGGAAAATTAACGATTTTTAACGTTATATGATGTTTCGACAACTTCATGTCATCATTACTACCAATTTCAAGCTGCCGGGAACGGCAAACCTTTTTACGCGTTTTTTCAAGCGCGAATTTCAACATTTCTCAACATGAGAAATCAGTTCTGTCGAACGATAAGAATGTCATTTTAATCTGAACAAACGAAAAGGCTTAACCGATGAAACTAACGAAAAATTTACTGTTTTTGGAAAGCAAGTCTTGATGCAACGATTACTCAATAACGACCTGTTTTACATTAAAAGTCTTGATATGTTTGGGGACGTAACTAAACGTGATTGAATATTACGTAAAAAATGTGACGGTTGGTCTAGGCAAAAATGCGGAAAAAAGTTATAGCCGTGCACTGTAGCTCAAAGATGGCAATATCAAATCTGATAATTATTTTGAAATTGAGGTTAAAAAAGGTACATTCAAGTCGATCAAAAATGAATTTTACTTCAGGTTTGAAGGAATCCTTCAATTAATTCAATGTAAGGTAAAAAGTAGCCAACTTCTCTGAGCGATGCAGCCGACGCTTTTCGTCTGCCGTTGGTGCTTATTGAAACCCCTGTTTATCCAAATCAGTCTACACTTTTAAATTACATGTATGATTGATTTCACAAGATCAATTAATTAAGAAAAATAAGTCAAACGTATGCATGACTTTGTACAACAGGGTATTTACAGTTGGGGTTTGTAACATTCACATTAGATTTAACATTTAAATGCATTACACATTATTCAATAGACCCAGCTCACCTTTGCTGGATCACCTTTGCCTAAAACAGTGATATCAACTTTTAGGTAGCCCTGAAATACAGGAGAGAGTAGACCGTTTCACAGGGTAATCCACTTTATTCAAGTATCAAGCTTACATAGCTAATCACTACTTAGAGTTTTTCTAATGGGGAAACTGAAAATCACTGAATATCAATTTTTTTAATTATAAGGCAGATCAAATCAAACGTTTTTTAAGGGAAGAGAAAAACGAGAGAAAAACCTAGAGCTTGGAACAAAGCAGAGATCTGAAGAAAAAAACTTAATTTATGCATTCTGGACAAAAAGCTAGAATGGGAGGTTCAATAATCCTATTTATACCATGCCATAGAAAATACACCCAATCAGAATGCAGGAAAGCCATTGTACATTCGTCAGTATTCCCATGAACCTTTCCATCGATCAGTGCAATTCAATTGTATCAAACCCAACCTTCCCATTGTGCCGCCTAATGCTGACCACTGTATTTTCTAGTTATGCAACCCTTTCTTGTGGAATACCGTGGAATATCCCACTCGTCACTTGTATTTTCTTGGTATCTGATACAAGCCTTTAAGCGAGTGTGTACACCAAGAAAACACAAGTGACTCGTGGGATATTCCATGGTATACCACTTGAAAGCGTTGCATAACTAGTATGTACAAAACCTGTATCTGTGCTTACACCAGATTAAGACAACAAAGTAGTCATACACTACCTTGATGCCTGCACCAGAGGCTCCCAATGTTTCCTCAGGATCCGTCAACACTGCCCATCTGCGACAGAATCTGTGATCTGGTTGAGCATAGACAGTTCCCACATCCAGCTAAAAAGGGGGAAAATGTTACATTAGATCACACACCTGAAGCCTGTAATTCTATACAACTTTACTGATTCTTAAAGGGACTCGGTCTTACAATGTAACTAAAGAAAAAAAAAGGGCCCCATTCTCTGTAAAAGGAAAATTTATTTGACATTTTGTAATTTATGAAACATCTCTAGAAACTGTCTCATCTATTAACTTAATTACCTTAAAAGCTCCAATAAGTAGCCCTTGACTGACTAAATTTCTTCCAGTGAATACCTGATAAACAAACCACCATTATGTTCAATAACATACAATACACATAAACCAAAATAAAAGTTATGTCTCATCATCATCCCAATTCAAGCATGGTTCGAAAATAACTTTTGATGAAAAAGCTACCTGGAAGTTAATGATCTTGTCAAATAACACCATGGGTGGCATTTTGAAGTCATAGACAAAGAACTGAAAGAATATAAACAAGACCAAAATACATAAGTTCACAATCACTATACAACTGTACATGTAAGTAGGTAAGTGCGGGGGATGTAGCCATGCAGGTGTGTGGGTGTAGTATGGGTCAGTGAGTATATAAAAGGTTGGTACGGTGTAGGTAGGTAGCTAAGCAAGCACAATGTGATTACCGTGTAGGTGCAGTGGGATGGCAGAGATTTGGTATGTTGGAAGCTTATTGATGATTTAAAATGTTACTTATTTAATTAATAATTGAAACTATAGACATTCAGTGCTATAAGCTACCAAAGTACTCACTAATAATAAACTACATGTACATGTATTACAGGTCTCTTACATGTAACTAACTAAGGGCGCGTTTGATTGACCGTATTACGGAATAGGAATACATGGAATAGAAGTTAGTAATCCTTCGTTTTTGCGGGAATTCACATTAATGTTGTCAAACATCTGCTAAAATGCTATTTTAAAAATAGCTTTATTTTTCTTGTTGCTGCAAAATGCCATACATAGTGTTTTAAATCATCACTCCACATATTCTTATTCCAGAATAGGGTCAATCGAACGCACTCTAAGGCAGGTAAAGTATGGGTTAGTGGGTAAGTACATGACTGTACAGCTTGAGTCGGTACTAGTTAGGTAATGGTTTGGTACTGGTATTGGCCGGTACCGGTAGATGGGTTGCTTGGGTGCCGCGTATGTCAAGTAAGTGTAGATGGATCGGCAAGTAGGTAGGAAAGAGGGTGGGTATAGGTAGGTAGGTATTTCGTGTGTATAAGTATTTAATAGTGTAGTGAAGGTGGGGTAGCCACCTTTGTACTGACAGTGTGGAAGATACATCGATCAGTAAGTACGTTTAAGTGACCTAAGGTAAGTAAGGAGGCAGACAGGAAGGCAACCAGACAAGCAGGTAGATTGGTGGTACAGGGGATTAGATATTCTATTCATGCACATGATTGTTGGGTAAAGTATGCCTTTCAACCAAACCAAGACAACAGCATTTCTGTTTCTTCAATTAAACGCGATCGTTCAATGGCTTAGTAACCTGGCGCAATACCTCGTTTGCGTGCAAGGATCGTCACTCGTGTTGCGTGAAAATGCTGGTTGGTAATGATTGTTTTTTATTCTTTAAACAAACCTGGCTGATTTAAATGCTTTTGCAAACTTCGTATTGTTTAGTTTATGAGTTTTGTTTTGTTTGTCATGGAAACCTTGCACATTTTCGCATTGTTTGCAAGTTATTTTCAAAGATTGACTCCTGCTTCTGTGATGTTGTGCTTATCCTCTAAAGCCCTTTATCGCTGAACAACAAAACAGGTTAGTTTGAGGTTTACATGTTCGATTTTCTGAGAACTTAAATTTCGAAACTCAAGGACAAAATGCCCGCATATACAACAACTGCTGAACCACAAAACTATTAAGCGCTTGAGGCCCAGATTTTTTAGTGTATCCACATTTCCAGAAATCGAAGAATACAAGATTGGTGTCCCAGTAACATTTAACAAAGAAATTAAGAAATTGCTTTTTTTGCCATCAAAAATGGGGGGTCGACTTATACACGGGATCGACTTATACACAGGTAAATACGGTATCATGTGAAAACCAACTGAGAATAGGTGCAATGTACCTGTAAGCTAGAGTGGGTTAGTAATTAAGTACCATAGATAGGTGAGTATGTAAGTAGCGGGAAAGGGAGGTATTAAAGGGAGGTACGTGTATTAAGTAAGTTAGGACTCACACAAGACTAAAGTGGCCCATACATAGCAGAATTCTTTTTACCTCATCCCAAAATGGACAATTTGTTTGTTCTTTGATTGTTGTGCTCTTCTTTTGATTGCCAACATTCACTGTGCAAACTGGATCAATCTGGGTTCCTGCAAATTGTCGTCCTTCCAGGATACGAACTTGTATCTGAACAACAACAAGAACAAAAAAAATACATGCCATTGATATGATATCATCATCTACTGCTTAACACAGCAAATGGTCCACTTCTTCAAATAAAAGACAATTTGAAACCAACCTGATAATCTTGTTCTCTCACTGACATTTTCTTTTCAGCTCGTACTCTGGGATGGGCGTGACTACTGCAAGAAACATTGTCAGGAAACTTGAGCAATGCAGAAGTTCTGTCTTAATGGGTGTATGCAAAGAATCTACAATATTATTGTATTATAAAGTCACTCTATAAACAGCATCACATCTAAACAAAAAAGCATTTTTCTGATTAACAACACACTGACATTATGTCACGTACCATTTCATGCTCATGCTGCGGTCACTATGCATACTGATCTGTGATCCTCGGCGACTGCCAATTCCATCACCTTTCAACATGGCATCAAACGGTAATGTACCCTCAGGGGAAATAAACCTCCCTCCTCCTCCTCCTCCACCTCCAAGAGATGCTGGCATGGACTCCTTCCGCAACTGCCGGTGGTTGCTGGAAGGTAAACTTGTCATTGATTGGCTTTTAGAAGTCTTACCACCATAGTTACTTCCTGCACTAATGAAGGAGCCTCTGCGTTCTTGACTGTATGGATCCATCCCCTGGTACTGGGTGTCTGGCATATATCCAACCTGAGGTAGGGCATCCGGTGTATCGTGAATGTTGTTCACCCACTGAGAAACATTCCCCTCGGGAGGATTATACTGTAACTCCAGTTCAACAGTTGCCTGAAATTTAATTTAATGATTGAGTTTTTCTTTTCTTATCAATAAAAAAATACATACATCGACACAAGGAAGCCTAATCACAGAAAATCTGACTGGTCAATGTGTAACAATGTAATTGGTAGTAATTTGTCTTCCTACAATAATTTATTTTTGATTGGCTCGGATCCCGACACACGTGTAATTCAACATAACCCAACAAGCAATAATGGCAGAAACAATTCCAAGCCACACATTGATGAATGATCATTCTTCATATCGTACAAATAAGAACTGTTTAACCTTAAGCACTGTGTTGTTCATATCTATGAGACTTTCCATGACTTCAAGGTGCCCATCTTGTATGAGCTTTTGGAGTACCATACGAAATACTCCGACCAATCTAAAAGAGAGGAAAAGAAATAATCAACAATGAATATCTTTTTATCAAACAAAAACACACAACACAGCAAGAACCAAAAGTTTGTATTACGTAGCTACTGTCACAGAAACTTCAAAGGAACAGTGAGACACTGTTAAAGAACATACAGGTGTGTTGTGGTCTCTCCTGACCAGCTACAGACTAAGAGATATTAATGTGACAAAATTTGCATCGTTGAGCAGTAACGTCATGCCCTTGACATATCTTACTTCAAGTCAATCATCTATGATTGAAATGTGTAACCTAATGGGATTATTAAAGTTTTTGAAGTTTTAGACTATCCCCTACATGTAGTTTTTAATGACAACTTCTTATTGATTTTATTAATTTTTCATAGTTATTATTAGGTTTATCACTGTATGTACAGTACTGTTATCAGTTCTTCATCTTCCTTCCACTGGATTCCGTTCAGTGTGACTGGTACCCAGTTGTGATGGGGGTGTACATGTGGGGGCTCACAGCTGGGTTGCATACATTGCTGGCCACATGGGTGGTCCAGTGGGGTGGAGCTCAGGGGTTGTGGGACAGGCCTCTGGCAATCCCCAGTGCACCTGACCCCCACTTGCCAAGAATGTTGGACATTACAGAATAAATGTGAGTTGAGGAGAGAAAAGAATGGCAGCTCAATTACACTTCTTGTTATTATTTTTTTAACTTCAAAATTTATTGGGATAGATTATTTTGTATCATAGTCACATATTGTACGATTAGACCTCAATTTGCAGTCACCCTCAGCTGGTACGTTTTCAGTTACCCCTACGACCAGGCAGGTACAAAAGTCAGAGCGGATCAACTCGGATTATTCACCTTGGATCGAGCGAAAGACAGTTTTGTAAGCCAAAACTATTCGACGTTTGTCCCGCTTTCACCAAGGCTAGCTTAAAGATTAGGGATAGGGTGATTTCTCAAAGCCTTATCACTTTTTTTATGTTGAACCGAGGTGAGCGATCTGAGTTGATCCAGTCCGACTTTTGTACATGCCTCTAGCAACCTGGCCACCACCCAGTTTTAGCCCTTACATTTTCACTAACAATTAACTATGTGTAAATCAAGTTTGGTGTCTTGAGACCAATCCCTTATCTAGAACTGTACGAGACCAACCTGTTGTTGAATATTTTGTTGAAGTTGTACACTTCAATCTCAATGAATTCGCTGGGGTCCAAAGGACTCTCCAAGGGCCACTCAAAGTCCTGCAGTTCAAGAGACACACAACACAAATTTAATCACAAACATCAAAATAACAAGAAAAAAAACTTTTAGAAAGCAAGTTGCTTGGCAACGGGCAAAAGGACAAGTAACTTAAAATCAGAGTCTCCTTTCACCCATTGCCAAGCAACTTGCTTTGTATAATTTCCACGGGCACCAATACACCTTTCCATCATTGATGAATAAGAAAAAAACTTAGAAATTATATGTAAAATTCATATAAGACATAACAACATTTAAGGAACACGTCCAAATTTCGGAATTGGGTGACACCAATTCCAATCAATTGGGTTCCGATTGGCTGAATGTTTGCCCCGATTTTATTGGTGCTGAATGAAACGGCATCGGCAACGAGTCGCATATCTTCATCGGGCTGCATTGCAGAGAGTTTAAATCAGCGGTCTTGCTTTGAAATACTGACCTTTAGCATTTTTTCATGTAATGTTTATTATTGACAACAGCAAAGTGTGACTGATTGTTTTCGATGCACAGTCTTCAGCCTCTTATTGACCTTCTCTGTTTTGTACAACAAAATTGAATGTTACATCTTCGAACACTTGCTTCTATTTCCCTTGACATGACCAGAGAAGAATCAAATTTGCCACGACAGTGGATTATTCGAATTTGAAATTTTGAAGAAAGCGCGACATAAACAATATTTTTGTATGATATCCCTTTAACAGCTTGAATTTGCGTTGACCAAAAATGTGTAAAAAAGGAAATCTTTGTAGGCAATCAAAATATATTGGCCAAAAAGTAGCAAAGTGAGACAAACATCTTCAACCAACTGTCATGATACATGTGTATCAGTCATGTTTACCACGTTAATCATTTCGCCATAGCAGCCGCTAGTTTGAGAGAGCCAACTCGGACCATCGAAGAGTCAGGCAAGTTGTTAATTGTTTGCAAATAAATGTAAAGAAAGCGATGAAAGAGACTTTCAACTGTTTTTCCAACAAGATATGCCTGGTAGGTCTTGCCCACCGTACTTTATATGCACTAGGTTCGCTTACATTGAAAAGGCAAAGTTTGCACAATTACCTTAGCTAACAAATTGACCTTTTTCAAAAGCGGATAGACGCTGCTTCCCAAAAAAAGATACCTCATTCCTGTTTTCCTCTAGAAATTGCCTAGTAAAACTGCTTTTCCATGCATTTGTGCTTGAAGAAGCTTGTGTAAGAGCGTGCAAACACAATAGGAGACAATATTTTGGTTTGTCACACACTCCTGCACTGCAATGTGCAAGTCAAAAGAACGTCTGTGTCTCAAGAACGCACTTTAATACTAAACCAAGAGCTCAAAAGTAAATCACAGATCTTTTAATAGCAAATTAATGTACATGTACAATGCAGAAACTCGCTTAAGCAATTAACAAATATACACAGTTGACACGTCTCAGGGGTCTTGGTTACTTACTAGGTAACTTGTCATGCACAAAAATCTATAAAAACCATGGCAAACTAGAGTTTTGTTTTAAAAGGGGACCAGGTTGAATGGGTCCAATAGGAACTGGATTTATGTGGTGTTTTGCATTGAACTGTGACTTATTTAACACTTTGTTATCAAAATAAAACGAATTCCACAGCATGGAAAAGTTAAGCAGTTTCCGATCAACTGAAGAAACACCGGCAACACCGGCAACCCCGGCGACCGGGCTGAACATCGAAAATCCTTCAAACAAACTTGAAACCCAATGTATAATTCACGGAAAAGTTTAAAGTAATGCTTTACAATGAAAGACTTGAAGAGGTTTTATAAAATAATACACAATGTAATTGTTTTTTTTTTTATGTGGTTTCGTGGCATGTTTACAAGGTCGCATTTCATGTTATCAGATAGATAAAACGCATGATGACACTAATCCACATTGGAATGTATTTGGCTCCGATTGAATCGGTAATGGAGTTACCGTGTATCAACATCGGAAATGGCAAAAAAGCATGATAAATCGGTACCACTTCCGAAAGATTGAAAATTAATTAATCAGGTCCGTTTCCGATAGTCAGGTTTCCCGACCGAAATTTGAACGTATTCCCTTAACCAATTGATTCCAGGGAGTCAGACTTGAAAGATTTTACTCTGTCTAATGCCAGGCAATTTTCCTTGTCAATGGGGAGTGGTTCAGCTAGGAGTCAATGGGTTAATGTTATTCTGTGAGTGTGCACAGGATATGAGATGGCTATAACCAACAATCTCATGTTCAAAAAGTGTTCATTGGAATAATAATAATTATTGGTTGATCAAATTATATTACACCATGAATTTTTGCAACTTTACAAAACGACCAGTGTAATCAGCTTCCATTTAATTAAGTCATGCAGCATATGACCTGATAGCCGAGACTGAATGTTAACGGAGCTATGTCATGCTATTTTAGGGTGTTTAGGGGAAAATCTTTTGTTAATCACAAGTTTAAATCTTGAAAATGGTAATGTGGAAATCCTTTATGAATAAAACTATTGTTACATCACAGACAAGATGATTCAATTCTGAGCAAAAACAACCTTTATCCAGGAGATTTGCCATAAACTTGAAAAACATCTGGTTGACTTTTTTTCAAGATTACCATTGAAAATGCCATCCATTTCAATCTTGTCCATAATTTGTGTCCATCTGTGCTTCTCTTTCCTATTGCTGTTATTACAGTATTTCTTTAATTTATGTCGTTCAACAGCTGTAGTACTTGGTCATTGCAATGTTTCATTCCACTTTTTGGACATTTTGGGTGTCATGAAATTTAATACACCATTTTGCTTGACATAGTCCCTTTAAGCAATCATAATTCTTGAATTGAAAATTGAATGGTTAAATGCAGTTTAGCAGTTTCACAGAGTTAACAACAAAGAGCAGTAGTGGTCTGGCCGCATGCTCATTCAGTCGCTTAAGCACATGGCAATTCATGGGACATTTTTCCAGCCACTTTGTGCCAATTCCTGGTCCAGTTAGGCTTTTGTGTCCCCCCCCCCCCCACCCCACTTCCACCAGTTATCAATGTGACGCGTGCCTGGATGCCTGGTGTGGGGGCTCATGGCTAGGTTGCTGGGGTTGCTTGCCATGAGCAATACTTGGTCAAGGGGTTGGCTGGTCTCCAGTGGAAGCCCCTGGAAATATCCCAGGCACCCAACCTGGATTACAGTGTAATGAGCAGTTGTAAATACTCCGAAAAGCAACAAACCTCATCCCAATCAGCTTCAGAACAGTTTTCTATTACACTTGTCTGGTATGTAACCCCTATGGAGATAAAATAAGAATATTCAAATTGTTAATAATGTATTACAGTGACAATATTACTTGTTGACAGAGCTAAATAATAGTCATGACAAGCATTACATACTGAACAGAATATCAAGTTTCTGATTGGTCAATGACAAATGCATACCTAAGTTACAGAGTGCAATATGGAAGTTGCTATGGAAACACAGTCATGGCCAGGAGTAATTTTTGTTGAGTATCCGTATATGACAAATAAAAAAATTGTATGAACTTGCCTCTGCAGTTCATGATTTATGTCAGATTGCACTCGCCTATGGCAAATGCAATAATTTTGAGAACTTTCAAAACATCACTCATCCAATAAATCATGAAATGATGCACTCGTGTTCACACGATTTCCTGTAGCACTAGTACAACTACTACTGCCACTACTAATGATTATGTAGTAATTCTTGACTTTATGTGATCAAAACAACCTGTGAGGTCCACATGGTATTCAAACTCTGCAGGCCTGCATAAACACTGCTTAGCCTCTTCCCTGGAGCTAGGAACCCAACAAACTACTCCCAAATGAGTGGCTTCATAGCTCAGTTGGTAAAGCATTGCACTGGCATCGCATCTACAATCAGCGTCAAAATTATTGAGACAATCTTATCCTTTAGACTCGATTTCAAGCTCGGTGCGAAAATGGCCCCCTCCCCTCGCATCCCTGAGACAATGTTGTGTTTCTATGAGCCTTGTCGACAGCGGTACAACATTGATTAGGGTGGGGGAGGGATCGGTATCCCGAAAATGTACTTTTTGGACAAGTTTTCTTTGCAAACAATGAATGTGTCATTGCCAGTGTGCTCTGTTGTCAACTGTCTCAACTAATTTTGTTGCCGATTGTAGGTCACGACATGGTTCAAGTCCCAATGAAGCTGCCTGAATTTTTCAGGTGTCCATAAGAGACAATTTATTATCGCTTAAATTGTCTAGATAAGTGCAAAGATCACTTCTACCTTTTGACGTATAATATCATGGGACGCCATTTATTTTGTCCTCAACTAGTCAAAGATAAATACTAAATGGTACTCTGCTAATCACTTTTGAATTACCTAATCACTATTGAGTCAACGAGCCCTACTGACTTAATTTACAATAAAATTGTATCACTGACACCACTTTTATTCAAAGGCAAAGAATGCTTAATTTCATATTTCCCAATCAATAAAGTGCAAACATATATTTCAATGTTAGCAAATTATTCTTGAAAACAGTCCCACCAAACAACTTTTATCTAAAGGCATGTTTTTTTAGAACTTTTCCCACAGTTGACTTTTAGCTCAAACTTATCTACATCTTGTTAAAAGGAAAGGACACTAATCATTGAGTACAAAGACTCTTATTTCAGTCTTAGATCGCCCATGATAAAGACACTAGTCTAAGAGTGAGTGTTGAAGCAATAGGTCTTGAATCGTAACATTTTAAGTTGCATTGGTAAACGGTTATGTATTATTCTTCAAACCTTTAGTTAGTAGCATCGAACTATTTCTAATTAACAATCTGGAGCCGGCGCCGTTGCTAAAGGCATGTTTTTTTTAGAACTTTTCCCACAGTTGACTTTTAGCTCAAACTTATCTACATCTTGTTAAAAGGAAAGGACACTAATCATTGAGTACAAAGACTCTTATTTCAGTCTTAGATCGCCCATGATAAAGACACTAGTCTAAGAGTGAGTGTTGAAGCAATAGGTCTTGCATCGTAACATTTTAAGTTGCATTGGTAAATGGTTATGTATTATTCTTCAAACCTTTAATTAGTAGCATCAAACTATTTCTAATTAACAATCTGGAGCTGGCGCCGATGCTCAAAGCCTGGTTAGCATTAAGTGTTGGTTAAGAGGTATCAAAACCTACAGATTTTCATGGTATTAATTTTAATGCCGGTTAGCACTAACCATGCTTCGAGCAACCCAGGTCTGGTTGTTATGTGACCCTAATTTAGCTCAATCTTGGTTCCTAGTTGATAAAGTGCACATATGATGCAAACAAATATTAACTTTATTTCAGACTATCGGCAGTTCGTATTAGCTGCTACTTGCTGGTCAGCACTGAATTCTTTCTGTAGCTCAACTTTAGATAAGTACTTTAAAACCTTCATAGTTGAGAAACCTAATAGGTTTGGGTCAACCATCACCAACCCAGCTTCAAACGATTTGGCCCGAGTGTGACAGCTTGAAAGATACAGCACATGTATTTTGCTGAATCAATGGCCCGATTTTGATAACAACAGTACATCAATAATTATTATTCCTGAAGCAGACAGCCAACAGAAATCATTATTTGGTTCAAATACTGATACCAATCAAATACATTTGTATACCACTTTGGTATCTTAGATACATGTACACTTACAGAATCTTCATTACCATATAAAACACATTCATTTCCCAAGTCAGGTATTTTTAATGGAGATCTAGATAGTATATAAAACAGCTAGTTTAAAATAATATACCCATTAGATCTTTCACCTATATTACTGACTCTATCACTTGTCACAGGACTCGATAAAAGACCACTGGGACACAAAATACATAAAGGGAGAACAAAAATTTTTCTCAATGAAAATATTTTGACCTCCCTATGGTGTTCACAGACACATAAATTAAGTCCTACTGAGAAAGTACATGTGAATGTGGAATAATTAACTAAAAATCTTTGAATGACTCCAGACAACATGACCTCTAACCAAAACTTAACAATACCTGCAGTATATCCAACTTTACCATTGTTTACAAGATAATGTTATTATTTAACATTATTAACTTGTATGACTTCACTTTACAAAAAGTTTCCAAAGAAAAATAATTATAATTTCTTTTACTGTTGGCAGCTTCAAAGAAAAAAAAAACTGATCAACAACAAGAAAAGAATTAACTTAATTAGAATCATGTGTATTTTGTGAACTAAAGCCACCACATCTTGCAGTTGTTCAAAACGTTTCATTTCCAAGAAACACAATTCTAATAACTGCAATTTGTTTACACAAATAATGTTGCTTAGACCACAAAAATTGTGCAGTTGCAATATGTTCAAAGCATGGGTATTTCAAAGTAAATATCACTTTTTTTCAACAAAAAAAGATATTTCAAGTCAATTTACGCTTCCAATTTCACAATGGTAGAAATTATTTTCCCCCAAAAATTATATGTTGCTTTATGCAATAGGCCCGGAAGCTGTGGAAGACATTTCGTCGACCGGCAATATAAATTTTGATCATTGAGGCAAAAAGATTTTTTCAAGGGAGCTTTGAAGCATCGATGAAGAACACAAGAATAATCGCTTTTTGTTAAAAGCTGGTACACATACATGTAAAAAGTTCCTCTATCAAGAGCAAGGATAGATTGTCACGGTTGAAAGTTTTCCAAGTCCTGCGGTTCATGAGAAGGTTTAAGGAACGTCACTTCACAAACGAATTTTCCCGTGAAAGGTATATTATTTAAGCTTCTCAAGTAGGAAACCAATATTGAGCTCCTCAATAAAGAATTTATCGGACAATTTTTAATCATATACATTTGGGGTTTATATATTTTTGATTAAGCTTATGTCGTGTCTGAACATTCATTCAAGCTGTATTAAGTTGAGTATTACATGTACCACAGTAGGAAAAAATATTTCTTTGAAGATAAAAACCGTATAACAGAAGATTCAGACATGTTCGTTTTTCGTTCTTGCGAAACACTACAAAAAATTAAACATCGACGTGAATGTCCGCTTTTTTTTGCCATATAAATTAAGCTTACCAAACTGAGATTAACATATCAAACTTGAATAATTAAATATATACTAGCCGAAGAACAGCGACAAAAAAGCGTAGAATACTTCGGTATAATTTCAAAAATGAGGAAATTCTTTTATTGTTAATAAAGGACCATAAAAAAATCCCCAAAAATTGCGAGACAAATCGCTAAAAAGGAAGCTCTGATCGAAGCGGTCAAAGTCACTACGGTATTTCTATATCAGTTTGGCACTAAGCGGATGACGATTCGAGGTCTGCGTCACAACACACAGAAGGCCCTCAAAATCTTTTTACAGTCTTATTGACAGCTAGCAAATTTCATGAAAGTTCTCAGGAACATACCTCTAAAAGGGCATGACCCTCGGCAGATTCAGCAACGAGTCAGACTTTCCCTTCGTAAGATTTGAAGCAGGTTTTTAGCAAGGAGCAAGGTTTTCGCGATATGTCACTCCACACACATGGCGAAACAACTGCTCCAAGCGAAAGAAGACCAGATCAGCAAAGGACGATGTCGCCAAACGAGTGTGGTTTGTACGTGAAGAAACAACGTCAACGGCCGCCTCGTGATGCTTCGACTTTTGCGTGTAATTTGAATAACATTCGTCTCCTCCTGGAAGAAAAAATCAAATTACTCCTAACACCGAGAAATATCTTCGGAAAATATATCTGGTCAGGTCCGAGACAGGAGTGTTCAGTTTTGTGATCGTTCCACAATTGTGTTTCCGCTATAGTAAAATTAAGACAACAGAAATTTCAGGGCATAGGAATAAACTTGCAGGAAGTATTTTCGGAGCTCTTGTCAGAATGACCGGTAAAAATCTGTTGTGCGTCAACATGGAGATTTACATTGGTTGTGGGGGCCAGGAATTGTGCGTTAAATTTTAATAGGCACAGTTGTCAGTCTTGTTTCCGACACGATGGTTTCGGCCCTCTAACAATGGTATCCGTCTCCATAAAGGTGAGATTTATTTGATTAAACGATAATTAACTTGTGCCAATTCTAGTGGATTAATTCATTGGGTATCCGGTCTCCATGGAGAATTTCCCTCGCGTCACACAGAAAAGGTGATTCGCAAGGAAAATTTGCCAAGCATTAGCCTCAGGTGATGCTTTGGAAGTAAAGTGATTTCTATTTTCATACTATCTGAGCATCGTGCTTCCGAGTAACTCGGCTTTCTACACAATTGAATATTATAGATAAAGTACAGATTAATAAAAAGATAGCCAAGAAGAATTTCATACAATGTTGGTCGTTTATTAGTATTCCGGCCAGCAATGCAACTAGGCCCAACCGATAATTTTGTTGTGCCATTTGTCTCATCGGAAAAGTTTGGTTTGAGTATACAGTAAAGAGCAAACTCTTCTGTTATTTTTTATCATATCTTTAAACTGGATGCCCTTTCGCACCACCGTGAAGTAGTTCGACCTGCCAAGCAGAAAACGTACATGACCACGAAATTTGTAAGCCTTATCAACCGACACCGATTTATTTTCTTTTATGAGATACTACTTTTATTGATCACGCCTACCCACCCTACCTTGATAACTTGTGAAAAAGACCATATCCGCAGATGTCAACATTCATCTCATCCTCTCTTGTTGCATCAGATTAGCCGTGGTAGCACACTGTTGTGTGTGGCCGACAACAGTGTAAAACGAAAGTTTTAGCTTTGACATACTGCCAAGATCGCGCATGTGTCATTGAGATACAATACACCTCCGACCGGCTTACTCAGAGCTCAGTGCCGCACGGGGGGGAGATTTCGCGAAGTCAAAACTCATAATCACTCAGGAGAAAGTGCTTGCCTTTATCAATGGACATCTGCAAAATGGTTAGACTCTCTAGTCTTCTCGGATAAGGACGATTAAACCGTAGGGCCCCGTCTCATAACCCTTTCAGAAGATTTGTCAATAGACTGCGGTACGTGAGAGAACCCACGCACTAGTCGCAAGCAGTATATGGGGCATGGACTTCCCATTGTTGGGGTCCTGTCCTCTGTGGTCATATCATCATCGGGTTGGGAGGGTCAGTAAATGCTCGGCGGAGATACTAGCTACACCAAACTACTCTAAAATCCGAGGGTGAAATGAAAAAAATTTGATGATGATCTATGAATATGTTGGTTTTTGCATATCAGGAGTGTTAACTGGAGGAGCAGTGAAAGTCCTTTGATCGAGATGCGCGACGCCTGGTTATCCAGCCGAACAGAAGAAATGCTTTACACAGTATTCTGTACAAGTCAAACTTCTGTTGGTCAACATGCATGGTTTACGATAAAAACAGGACGTAGCAGTCAAACGCAACTAGAAGGGTGTTGAGCTATATCGCATTGTGATTTTGGAATGATTGTAACCGATAACCTGGGTATTAGTCAGGGCGAATTAGCACAGTTATAAACCTCGCCTGAAATTCCCAAAAGACTTTTTCCGCTATTGTTCTTTACCACCAACATCGACTAAAGCTCGGCCGACAGCTCGGCCCACATTACAACCTCGGGGCAGAGGGTTGAACCCGGGTCGCAAGTATCGCGGGTACTATTTATTGTCAGTTGCACCCTTAGCCTTTCTGGACATACTTTGTGCAACCTCGCCAATTTCGCCAGAAGTGCCTCTACACGTCGACTGAGACAAGCTCTTTAATAAAGTAACACCTCTTAATTACCCCTCATTCTGTTAAGCGTGATCACTCCAGTGTCGCTGCCAATCGCACACCGCTCTGACTTTCCGATACCGCTAGCCTGCGCAGCGAAAGCGTTCCTGTTCGGACTTGAAGAGCTTCGAACACCGATTTTCCGCAACTGGCGGAACATCGTTTCGAAGCTCTTTCTAGCCGATACAGTACTACCTGACAAAATAGTAAGTAAGAGAGAGAAACTTGACGGCTCCCTTGTTAATGCGTAATCCCGATTGTTTTCCTCGGTGGCTGAGTACTTCATTCTGTCAAACTATAAGATTCCGCAAACTGGATTGCCTTGAAGGTACCGGCTGTTTCTCCTTGTGTGGTCCGTCTTTCGGAGGATCTTATCGTGTTGGATGAGAATGGTTGATCATCACGCGATGCAAAAACTGTTACTTTTTGCAGATGATTTGTTCCGAGGTATGCTCGGAATAAAATCCGAGTTGCTTCTTGGTGCAGGAATCGAATCTGCACGCCTCGATTACTAGTTAGATTTACTAGGATGCTCTGCCACTGAACGTGTAGGAAAACTCATGCCGGGAGGTAGGCGATTCAACTAGGTGTTTGTGACAATTGGTCCCGTCATGCTGTTAGCACTGAAATTGTCGAATTCTTGGAGCATATTCGTCATTGGTACTGAAAGAGATGTCATATGTTAACCACGATGAATGGAACGAGGAGATTTGCTTATTAGGGCGCTTAAGCACTGCGACGTTTTTGAGAGCTGTTTTTCCTTTTAACTTGTCTTCAACCACAGCAACATTTACATTCTGGGAGACCCCCACTGTCCTAGTACTCGAAATGTTCTGCTTCCGAGTTGCCGCACCGAGTCTCAAAAACGGACTTGCTTAAGCTCCCTGTTGATTGATCAGTGGTGACTCGGGGATACAACCTAGTTTGATGGGCCCCCCGCACCCCTACAGTAGCCCCCACAAGGGCTGAGAGGTCCATGAGTGGTAAGAACTCGGAAGGTCGTCAGTGTTCCACTCCTCCACGGAAATTGTCTCTGCAATTTTGGAAAGTAAGGCCTGTTGTTCACTAGCGACGCAAGCACAAACACAAGCACTCCAAACATAAATAGCTTATGACCATTTGAAAACGAAATGTCGACACAAACATCAACAATCCAACTGCGGCATCCCGCCATGTATGTTCAATTGCTGAGGACTGCGGGGAAATCTGGAACGAGTGGTTACCCCCAATTTGTCTTTTTAGATTTCAATACACTTCTTAAGATCTACATTTTCCTGCAATAATCACACCACCGGGGCAAAAATAGCTTTAATTATTAATTCTTCAACCTGGTGGATAATGCATTTCGCTGTGCTCTGATTGGTTCACTCAATCTCAGTATCAGCTCATATCCATATATAAGTACAATGATTGCGCACTAAACGCATGCTAAGCTAAATGTTTGTTTTTTTCGCCGGAAAACGAAATTTCCTCTCTCAAGAAAAAATTGAAAACTTTTTTGTGGAAAGTCTGGAATCAACTCCGACGCTTAGAAGTACCGCGAATAGTCAATAA
>NC_090879.1:14018375-14038375 GCF_036669935.1 Montipora foliosa
GTGATTGAATATTACGTTTAAAAAATTGTGACGGTTGCGTCTAGGCAAAAATGGGAAAAACACGTTATACCGTGCACTGTTAGCGAAAGATGGCAAATCAAATCTTGATAATTATTTGAAAATTGAGGTTAAAAAAGGGACCATCAAGTCGATCAAAAAGGAATTTTTACTTCAGGTTTGAAGGAAGCCTTCAATTAATTCAATGTAAGGTAAAAATTCAGCCAACTTCTCTGAGCGATGCAGCCGACGCTTTTCAGCCTGCCGTTGGTGCTTATTGAACTACCTGTTTATCCAAATCAGTCTACACTTTTAAATTACATGTATGATTGATTTCACAAGATCAATTGAATTAAGAAAAATAAGTCACAACGTATTATTGCATGACTTTGTACAACAGCGGTATTTACAGTTGGGGTTGTTTGATAAGCATTCACCATTAGATTTAAACATTTCAATGCGACTTACACATTATTCAATAGGTACCCAGCTCACCTTTGCTGGATCACCTTTGCCTAAAACAGTAGACATATCAACTTTTAGGTAGCCCTGAAATACCGGACGAGAGCTAGGACCGTTTCACAGGGGTAATCCACTTTATTCAAGTATCAATCTTACCATAGCTAATCACTATCTTAGAGTTTTTCTAAGGGTAAACGTGAAAATCCACTGAGAATATCACATGTTTTTTAATTTATAAGGCGAGATCAAATCAAACGTTTTTTAAGGGAAGAGGAGAAAAACGATGGAGAAAAACCGGTAAGAGCGGTTGGAAACAAAGCAGAGAGTCTGAAGAAAAACACTTAATCTATGCATGTCTGGACAAAAAGCTAGAATGGGAGGGTCAATAAATCCTATTTTTTACCATGCCCTTAGAAAAATACACCCAATTTCCCCCCCCAAAGCAGAATGCAGGAACGCCATTGGTTACATTCGTCAGTATTCCCATGAACCTTTCCATCGATCAGTGCCAATTCAATTGTTATCAAACCCAACCTTTCCCATTGTGGCCGCTCCGTAATGCTATGCGACCACCGTGTATTTGTTCTAGTTATGCAACCCTTTCTGTGTGGAATCCCGTGGAATATCCCACTCGTCACTTGTCATTTCTTGGTATGCTGATACAAGCCGTTTAAAGCGAGTGTGTAACACCAAGAGGAAAACACAAGTGACCTCGTGGGATATTCCCATGCGTATCACCACTTTGAAAGCGTTGCATAACTAGTATGTCCACAAACCGGTATCTGTGCTTTACAACCATGATTAGAGACAACAAAGGGAAGTCATACAGCTACCATGATGCCTTTTCACCCACCAAGAGCTGCTGTCCCCAATGGTTTCCCTTCAGGATCCGTCACACTGACTGGCCCAAGCTGCGACAGAAATCCCGTGGAATCTGGTTGAGCATAGACTGTATTTCCCACATTTCTCGCGCCACCGCTAATTAGCAAAGGCCTTGGGAAATTAACTGGTGGGCCGAACATTGAGATCACACAGACCCTGATAGCCTGTAATTCTATACAAGCTTTACTGATTCTTAAAGGGACTCGGTCTTACAATGTAACTAAAAGAAAAAAAAAGGGACCCCATTCTCTGTAAAAGGAAAATTTATTTGACATGTTGTAATTTATGAAACATCTTCTAGAAACTGTCTCATCTATTTAACTTAATTACCGTTAAAAGCTCCAATAAGTAGCCCTTGACCTGACTAAATTTCTTCCAGGTGAACTTACCTGATAAACAAACCTACCATTATGTTCAATAAACATACCATAACACATAAACCAAAATAAAAGTTGTCTCATCAGCATCACAATTCAGCATGGTTCGAAAATAACTATTTGATGAAAAAGGCTACCTGGAAGTTAATGATCTTGTCAAAGTAACACCATGGGTGGCAGTGTTGAAGTCATAGACAAAGAACTGAAAGAATATAAATCAAGACCAAAATACATAAGTTCACCAATCACTTATAACAACTGTACATGTAAGTAGGTAAGTGCGGGGGATGTAGCCATGGCAGGTCGTGTGGGGTGTAGTATGGGTCAGTGAGTATATAAAAGGTTGGTACGGTGTAGGTAGGTAGCTAAGCAAGCACAATGTGATTACCGTGTGTAGTGTGCGAGTGGGATGCAGATGATGTTTGGTATGTTGGAAGCTTATTGATGATTTAAAATGTTACGTTATTTAATTATAATTGAAACTATAGAGACATTCAGTGGCTATTATAAGCTACCAAAGTACTCACTAATAATAAAACTACATGTACATGTATTACAGGTCTCTTACATGTAACTAACTAAGGGCGCGTTTGATTGACCGTATTCGGAATAGGAATACATGGAATAGAAGTTAGTAATCCTTCGTTTTGCGGGAATTCACATTAATGTTGTCAAACATCTGCTAAAATGCTATTTTAAAAATAGCTTTATTTTTCTTGTTGCTGCAAAATGCCACACATAGTGTTTTAAATCATCACTCCACATAGTCTTATTCCAGAATAGGGTCAATCGAACGCACCTAAGGCAGGTAAAGTATGGGTTAGTGGGTAAGTACATGACTGTACAGCTTGAGTCGGTACTAGTTAGGTAATGGTTTGGTACTGGTATTGGCCGGTACGGTAGATGGGTTGCTTGGGTGCCGCGTATGTCAAGTAAGTGTAGATGGATCGGCAAGTAGGTAGGAAAGAGGGTGGGTATAGGTAGGTAGGTATTTCGTGTGTATAAGTATTTAATAGTGTAGTGAAGGTGGGGTAGCACCTTTGTACTGACAGTGTGGAAGATACATCGATCAGTAAGTACGTTAAGTGACCTAAGGTAAGTAAGGAGGCAGACAGGAAGGCAACCAGACAAGCAGGTAGATTGGTGGTACAGGGGATTAGATATTCTATTCATGCACATGATTGTTGGGTAAAGTATGCCTTTCAACCAAACCAAGACAACAGCATTTCTGTTTCTTCAATTAAACGCGATCGTTCAATGGCTTAGTAACCTGGCGCAATACCTCGTTTGCGTGCAAGGATCGTCACTCGTGTTGCGTGAAAATGCTGGTTGGTAATGATTGTTTTTTATTCTTTAAACAAACCTGGCTGATTTAAATGCTTTTGCAAACTTCGTATTGTTTAGTTATGAGTTTTGGTTTTGTTTGTCATGGAAACCTTGCACATTTTCGCATTGTTTGCAAGTTATTTTCCAAAAGATTGACTCCTGCTTCTGTGATGTTGTGCTTATCCTCTAAAGCCCTTTATCGCTGAACAACAAAACAGGTTAGTTTGAGGTTTACATGTTCGATTTTCTGAGAACTTAAATTTTCGAAACTCAAGGACAAAATTGCCCGCATTATACAACAACTGCTGAACCACAAAACTATTAAGCGCTTGAGGCCCAGATTTTTTTAGTGTATCCACATTTCCAGAAATCGAAGAATACAAGATTGGGTGTCCCAGTAACATTTAACAAAGAAATTAAGAAATTGCTTTTTTTGCCATCAAAAATGGGGGGTCGACTTATACACGGGATCGACTTGATACACAGGTAAATACGGTATCATGTGAAAACCAACTGAGAATAGGTGCAATGTACCTGTAAGCTAGAGTGGGTTAGTAATTAAGTACCATAGATAGGTGAGTATGTAAGTAGCGGGAAAGGGAGGTATTAAAGGGAGGTACGTGTATTAAGTAAGTTAGGACTCACACAAGACTAAAGTGGCCCATACATAGCAGAATTCTTTTTACCTCATCCCAAAATGGACAATTTGTTTGTTCTTTGATTGTTGTGCTCTTCTTTTGATTGCCAACATTCACTGTGCAAACTGGATCAATCTGGGTTCCTGCAAATTGTCGTCCTTCCAGGATACGAACTTGTATCTGAACAACAACAAGAACAAAAAAAATACATGCCATTGATATGATATCATCATCTACTGCTTAACACAGCAAATGGTCCACTTCTTCAAATAAAAGACAATTTGAAACCAACCTGATAATCTTGTTCTCTCACTGACATTTTCTTTTCAGCTCGTACTCTGGGATGGGCGTGACTACTGCAAGAAACATTGTCAGGAACTTGAGCAATGCAGAAGTTCTGTCTTAATGGGTGTATGCAAAGAATCTACAAATTATTGTATTATAAAGTCACTCTATAAACAGCATCACATCTAAACAAAAAAAGCATTTTTCTGATTAACAACACACTGACATTATGTCACGTACCATTTCATGCTCATGCTGCGGTCACTATGCATACTGATCTGTGATCCTCGGCGACTGCCAATTCCATCACCTTTCAACATGGCATCAAACGGTAATGTACCCTCAGGGGAAATAAACCTCCCTCCTCCTCCTCCTCCACCTCCAAGAGATGCTGGCATGGACTCCTTCCGCAACTGCCGGTGGTTGCTGGAAGGTAAACTTGTCATTGATTGGCTTTTAGAAGTCTTACCACCATAGTTACTTCCTGCACTAATGAAGGAGCCTCTGCGTTCTTGACTGTATGGATCCATCCCCTGGTACTGGGTGTCTGGCATATATCCAACCTGAGGTAGGGCATCCGGTGTATCGTGAATGTTGTTCACCCACTGAGAAACATTCCCCTCGGGAGGATTATACTGTAACTCCAGTTCAACAGTTGCCTGAAATTTAATTTAATGATTGAGTTTTTCTTTTCTTATCAATAAAAAAATACATACATCGACACAAGGAAGCCTAATCACAGAAAATCTGACTGGTCAATGTGTAACAATGTAATTGGTAGTAATTTGTCTTCCTACAATAATTTATTTTGATTGGCTCGGATCCCGACACACGTGTAATTCAACATAACCCAACAAGCAATAATGGCAGAAACAATTCCAAGCCACACATTGATGAATGATCATTCTTCATATCGTACAAATAAGAACTGTTTAACCTTAAGCACTGTGTTGTTCATATCTATGAGACTTTCCATGACTTCAAGGTGCCCATCTTGTATGAGCTTTTGGAGTACCATACGAAATACTCCGACCAATCTAAAAGAGAGGAAAAGAAATAATCAACAATGAATACTTTTTATCAAACAAAAACACACAACACAGCAAGAACCAAAAGTTTGTATTACGTAGCTACTGTCACAGAAACTTCAAAGGAACAGTGAGACACTGTTAAAGAACATACAGGTGTGTTGTGGTCTCTCCTGACCAGCTACAGACTAAGAGATATTAATGTGACAAAATTTGCATCGTTGAGCAGTAACGTCATGCCCTTGACATATCTTACTTCAAGTCAATCATCTATGATTGAAATGTGTAACCTAATGGGATTATTAAAGTTTTTGAAGTTTTAGACTATCCCCTACATGTAGTTTTTAATGACAACTTCTTATTGATTTTATTAATTTTTCATAGTTATTATTAGGTTTATCACTGTATGTACAGTACTGTTATCAGTTCTTCATCTTCCTTCCACTGGATTCCGTTCAGTGTGACTGGTACCCAGTTGTGATGGGGGTGTACATGTGGGGGCTCACAGCTGGGTTGCATACATTGCTGGCCACATGGGTGGTCCAGTGGGGTGGAGCTCAGGGGTTGTGGGACAGGCCTCTGGCAATCCCCAGTGCACCTGACCCCACTTGCCAAGAATGTTGGACATTACAGAATAAATGTGAGTTGAGGAGAGAAAAGAATGGCAGCTCAATTACACTTCTTGTTATTATTTTTTTAACTTCAAAATTTATTGGGATAGATTATTTTGTATCATAGTCACATATTGTACGATTAGACCTCAATTTGCAGTCACCCTCAGCTGGTACGTTTTCAGTTACCCCTACGACCAGGCAGGTACAAAAGTCAGAGCGGATCAACTCGGATTATTCACCTTGGATCGAGCGAAAGACAGTTTTGTAAGCCAAAACTATTCGACGTTTGTCCCGCTTTCACCAAGGCTAGCTTAAAGATTAGGGATAGGGTGATTTCTCAAAGCCTTATCACTTTTTTTTATGTTGAACCGAGGTGAGCGATCTGAGTTGATCCAGTCCGACTTTTGTACATGCCTCTAGCAACCTGGCCACCACCCAGTTTTAGCCCTTACATTTTCACTAACAATTAACTATGTGTAAATCAAGTTTGGTGTCTTGAGACCAATCCCTTATCTAGAACTGTACGAGACCAACCTGTTGTTGAATATTTTGTTGAAGTTGTACACTTCAATCTCAATGAATTCGCTGGGGTCCAAAGGACTCTCCAAGGGCCACTCAAAGTCCTGCAGTTCAAGAGACACACAACACAAATTTAATCACAAACATCAAAATAACAAGAAAAAAAACTTTTAGAAAGCAAGTTGCTTGGCAACGGGCAAAAGGACAAGTAACTTAAAATCAGAGTCTCCTTTCACCCATTGCCAAGCAACTTGCTTTGTATAATTTCCACGGGCACCAATACACCTTTCCATCATTGATGAATAAGAAAAAAACTTAGAAATTATATGTAAAATTCATATAAGACATAACAACATTTAAGGAACACGTCCAAATTTCGGAATTGGGTGACACCAATTCCAATCAATTGGGTTCCGATTGGCTGAATGTTTGCCCCGATTTTATTGGTGCTGAATGAAACGGCATCGGCAACGAGTCGCATATCTTCATCGGGCTGCAATTGCAGAGAGTTTAAATCAGCGGTCTTGCTTTGAAATACTGACCTTTAGCATTTTTTCATGTAATGTTTATTATTGACAACAGCAAAGTGTGACTGATTGTTTTCGATGCACAGTCTTCAGCCTCTTATTGACCTTCTCTGTTTTGTACAACAAAATTGAATGTTACATCTTCGAACACTTGCTTCTATTTCCCTTGACATGACCAGAGAAGAATCAAATTTGCCACGACAGTGGATTATTCGAATTTGAAATTTTGAAGAAAGCGCGACATAAACAATATTTTTGTATGATATCCCTTTAACAGCTTGAATTTGCGTTGACCAAAAATGTGTAAAAAAGGAAATCTTTGTAGGCAATCAAAATATATTGGCCAAAAAGTAGCAAAGTGAGACAAACATCTTCAACCAACTGTCATGATACATGTGTATCAGTCATGTTTACCACGTTAATCATTTCGCCATAGCAGCCGCTAGTTTGAGAGAGCCAACTCGGACCATCGAAGAGTCAGGCAAGTTGTTAATTGTTTGCAAATAAATGTAAAGAAAGCGATGAAAGAGACTTTCAACTGTTTTTCCAACAAGATATGCCTGGTAGGTCTTGCCCACCGTACTTTATATGCACTAGGTTCGCTTACATTGAAAAGGCAAAGTTTGCACAATTACCTTAGCTAACAAATTGACCTTTTTCAAAAGCGGATAGACGCTGCTTCCCAAAAAAAGATACCTCATTCCTGTTTTCCTCTAGAAATTGCCTAGTAAAACTGCTTTTCCATGCATTTGTGCTTGAAGAAGCTTGTGTAAGAGCGTGCAAACACAATAGGAGACAATATTTTGGTTTGTCACACACTCCTGCACTGCAATGTGCAAGTCAAAAGAACGTCTGTGTCTCAAGAACGCACTTTAATACTAAACCAAGAGCTCAAAAGTAAATCACAGATCTTTTAATAGCAAATTAATGTACATGTACAATGCAGAAACTCGCTTAAGCAATTAACAAATATACACAGTTGACACGTCTCAGGGGTCTTGGTTACTTACTAGGTAACTTGTCATGCACAAAAATCTATAAAAACCATGGCAAACTAGAGTTTTGTTTTAAAAGGGGACCAGGTTGAATGGGTCCAATAGGAACTGGATTTATGTGGTGTTTTGCATTGAACTGTGACTTATTTAACACTTTGTTATCAAAATAAAACGAATTCCACAGCATGGAAAAGTTAAGCAGTTTCCGATCAACTGAAGAAACACCGGCAACACCGGCAACCCCGGCGACCGGGCTGAACATCGAAAATCCTTCAAACAAACTTGAAACCCAATGTATAATTCACGGAAAAGTTTAAAGTAATGCTTTACAATGAAAGACTTGAAGAGGTTTTATAAAATAATACACAATGTAATTGTTTTTTTTTTTTATGTGGTTTCGTGGCATGTTTACAAGGTCGCATTTCATGTTATCAGATAGATAAAACGCATGATGACACTAATCCACATTGGAATGTATTTGGCTCCGATTGAATCGGTAATGGAGTTACAGTGTATCAACATCGGAAATGGCAAAAAAGCATGATAAATCGGTACCACTTCCGAAAGATTGAAAATTAATTAATCAGGTCCGTTTCCGATAGTCAGGTTTCCCGACCGAAATTTGAACGTATTCCCTTAACCAATTGATTCCAGGGAGTCAGACTTGAAAGATTTTACTCTGTCTAATGCCAGGCAATTTTCCTTGTCAATGGGGAGTGGTTCAGCTAGGAGTCAATGGGTTAATGTTATTCTGTGAGTGTGCACAGGATATGAGATGGCTATAACCAACAATCTCATGTTCAAAAAGTGTTCATTGGAATAATAATAATTATTGGTTGATCAAATTATATTACACCATGAATTTTTGCAACTTTACAAAACGACCAGTGTAATCAGCTTCCATTTAATTAAGTCATGCAGCATATGACCTGATAGCCGAGACTGAATGTTAACGGAGCTATGTCATGCTATTTTAGGGTGTTTAGGGGAAAATCTTTTGTTAATCACAAGTTTAAATCTTGAAAATGGTAATGTGGAAATCCTTTATGAATAAAACTATTGTTACATCACAGACAAGATGATTCAATTCTGAGCAAAAACAACCTTTATCCAGGAGATTTGCCATAAACTTGAAAAACATCTGGTTGACTTTTTTTCAAGATTACCATTGAAAATGCCATCCATTTCAATCTTGTCCATAATTTGTGTCCATCTGTGCTTCTCTTTCCTATTGCTGTTATTACAGTATTTCTTTAATTTATGTCGTTCAACAGCTGTAGTACTTGGTCATTGCAATGTTTCATTCCACTTTTTGGACATTTTGGGTGTCATGAAATTTAATACACCATTTTGCTTGACATAGTCCCTTTAAGCAATCATAATTCTTGAATTGAAAATTGAATGGTTAAATGCAGTTTAGCAGTTTCACAGAGTTAACAACAAAGAGCAGTAGTGGTCTGGCCGCATGCTCATTCAGTCGCTTAAGCACATGGCAATTCATGGGACATTTTTCCAGCCACTTTGTGCCAATTCCTGGTCCAGTTAGGCTTTTGTGTCCCCCCCCCCCCCCCACCCCACTTCCACCAGTTATCAATGTGACGCGTGCCTGGATGCCTGGTGTGGGGGCTCATGGCTAGGTTGCTGGGGTTGCTTGCCATGAGCAATACTTGGTCAAGGGGTTGGCTGGTCTCCAGTGGAAGCCCCTGGAAATATCCCAGGCACCCAACCTGGATTACAGTGTAATGAGCAGTTGTAAATACTCCGAAAAGCAACAAACCTCATCCCAATCAGCTTCAGAACAGTTTTCTATTACACTTGTCTGGTATGTAACCCCTATGGAGATAAAATAAGAATATTCAAATTGTTAATAATGTATTACAGTGACAATATTACTTGTTGACAGAGCTAAATAATAGTCATGACAAGCATTACATACTGAACAGAATATCAAGTTTCTGATTGGTCAATGACAAATGCATACCTAAGTTACAGAGTGCAATATGGAAGTTGCTATGGAAACACAGTCATGGCCAGGAGTAATTTTTGTTGAGTATCGGTATATGACAAATAAAAAAATTGTATGAACTTGCCTCTGCAGTTCATGATTTATGTCAGATTGCACTCGCCTATGGCAAATGCAATAATTTTGAGAACTTTCAAAACATCACTCATCCAATAAATCATGAAATGATGCACTCGTGTTCACACGATTTCCTGTAGCACTAGTACAACTACTACTGCCACTACTAATGATTATGTAGTAATTCTTGACTTTATGTGATCAAAACAACCTGTGAGGTCCACATGGTATTCAAACTCTGCAGGCCTGCATAAACACTGCTTAGCCTCTTCCCTGGAGCTAGGAACCCAACAAACTACTCCCAAATGAGTGGCTTCATAGCTCAGTTGGTAAAGCATTGCACTGGCATCGCATCTACAATCAGCGTCAAAATTATTGAGACAATCTTATCCTTTAGACTCGATTTCAAGCTCGGTGCGAAAATGGCCCCCTCCCCTCGCATCCCTGAGACAATGTTGTGTTTCTATGAGCCTTGTCGACAGCGGTACAACATTGATTAGGGTGGGGGAGGGATCGGTATCCCGAAAATGTACTTTTTGGACAAGTTTTCTTTGCAAACAATGAATGTGTCATTGCCAGTGTGCTCTGTTGTCAACTGTCTCAACTAATTTTGTTGCCGATTGTAGGTCACGACATGGTTCAAGTCCCAATGAAGCTGCCTGAATTTTTCAGGTGTCCATAAGAGACAATTTATTATCGCTTAAATTGTCTAGATAAGTGCAAAGATCACTTCTACCTTTTGACGTATAATATCATGGGACGCCATTTATTTTGTCCTCAACTAGTCAAAGATAAATACTAAATGGTACTCTGCTAATCACTTTTGAATTACCTAATCACTATTGAGTCAACGAGCCCTACTGACTTAATTTACAATAAAATTGTATCACTGACACCACTTTTATTCAAAGGCAAAGAATGCTTAATTTCATATTTCCCAATCAATAAAGTGCAAACATATATTTCAATGTTAGCAAATTATTCTTGAAAACAGTCCCACCAAACAACTTTTATCTAAAGGCATGTTTTTTTAGAACTTTTCCCACAGTTGACTTTTAGCTCAAACTTATCTACATCTTGTTAAAAGGAAAGGACACTAATCATTGAGTACAAAGACTCTTATTTCAGTCTTAGATCGCCCATGATAAAGACACTAGTCTAAGAGTGAGTGTTGAAGCAATAGGTCTTGAATCGTAACATTTTAAGTTGCATTGGTAAACGGTTATGTATTATTCTTCAAACCTTTAGTTAGTAGCATCGAACTATTTCTAATTAACAATCTGGAGCCGGCGCCGTTGCTAAAGGCATGTTTTTTTTAGAACTTTTCCCACAGTTGACTTTTAGCTCAAACTTATCTACATCTTGTTAAAAGGAAAGGACACTAATCATTGAGTACAAAGACTCTTATTTCAGTCTTAGATCGCCCATGATAAAGACACTAGTCTAAGAGTGAGTGTTGAAGCAATAGGTCTTGAATCGTAACATTTTAAGTTGCATTGGTAAATGGTTATGTATTATTCTTCAAACCTTTAATTAGTAGCATCAAACTATTTCTAATTAACAATCTGGAGCTGGCGCCGATGCTCAAAGCCTGGTTAGCATTAAGTGTTGGTTAAGAGGTATCAAAACCTACAGATTTTCATGGTATTAATTTTAATGCCGGTTAGCACTAACCATGCTTCGAGCAACCCAGGTCTGGTTGTTATGTGACCCTAATTTAGCTCAATCTTGGTTCCTAGTTGATAAAGTGCACATATGATGCAAACAAATATTAACTTTATTTCAGACTATCGGCAGTTCGTATTAGCTGCTACTTGCTGGTCAGCACTGAATTCTTTCTGTAGCTCAACTTTAGATAAGTACTTTAAAACCTTCATAGTTGAGAAACCTAATAGGTTTGGGTCAACCATCACCAACCCAGCTTCAAACGATTTGGCCCGAGTGTGACAGCTTGAAAGATACAGCACATGTATTTTGCTGAATCAATGGCCCGATTTTGATAACAACAGTACATCAATAATTATTATTCCTGAAGCAGACAGCCAACAGAAATCATTATTTGGTTCAAATACTGATACCAATCAAATACATTTGTATACCACTTTGGTATCTTAGATACATGTACACTTACAGAATCTTCATTACCATATAAAACACATTCATTTCCCAAGTCAGGTATTTTTAATGGAGATCTAGATAGTATATAAAACAGTTTAAAATAATATACCCATTAGATCTTTCACCTATATTACTGACTCTATCACTTGTCACAGGACTCGATAAAAGACCACTGGGACACAAAATACATAAAGGGAGAACAAACATTTTTCTCAATGAAAATATTTTGACCTCCCTATGGTGTTCACAGACACATAAATTAAGTCCTACTGAGAAAGTACATGTGAATGTGGAATAATTAACTAAAAATCTTTGAATGACTCCAGACAACATGACCTCTAACCAAAACTTAACAATACCTGCAGTATATCCAACTTTACCATTGTTTACAAGATAATGTTATTATTTAACATTATTAACTTGTATGACTTCACTTTACAAAAAGTTTCCAAAGAAATATAATTATAATTTCTTTTACTGTTGGCAGCTTCAAAGAAAAAAAAAACTGATCAACAACAAGAAAAGAATTAACTTAATTAGAATCATGTGTATTTTGTGAACTAAAGCCACCACATCTTGCAGTTGTTCAAAACGTTTCATTTCCAAGAAACACAATTCTAATAACTGCAATTTGTTTACACAAATAATGTTGCTTAGACCACAAAAATTGTGCAGTTGCAATATGTTTCAAAGCATGGGTATTTCAAAGTAAATATCACTTTTTTTCAACAAAAAAAGATATTTCAAGTCAATTTACGCTTCCAATTTCACAATGGTAGAAATTATTTTCCCCCAAAAATTATATGTTGCTTTATGCAATAGGCCCGGAAGCTGTGGAAGACATTTCGTCGACCGGCAATATAAATTTTGATCATTGAGGCAAAAAGATTTTTTCAAGGGAGCTTTGAAGCATCGATGAAGAACACAAGAATAATCGCTTTTTGTTAAAAGCTGGTACACATACATGTAAAAAGTTCCTCTATCAAGAGCAAGGATAGATGTCACGGTTGAAAGGTTTTCCAAGTCCTGCGGTTCATGAGAAGGTTTAAGGAACGTCACTTCACAAACGAATTTTCCCCGTGAAAGGTACATTATTTAAGCTTCTCAAGTAGGAAACCAATATTGAGCTCCTCAATAAAGAATTTATCGGACAATTTTTAATCATATACATTTTGGGTTTATATATTTTTTGATTAAGCTTATGTCGTGTCTGAACATTCATTCAAGCTGTATTAAGTTGAGTATTACATGTACCACAGTAGGAAAAAAATATTTCTTTGAAGATAAAAAACCGTATAACAGAAGATTCAGACATGTTTCGTTTTTCGTTCTTGCGAAACACTACAAAAAATTAAACATCGACGTGAATGTCGCTTTTTTTGCCATATAAATTAAGCTTACCAAACTGAGATTACATATCAAACTTGAATAATTAAATATCTACTAGCCGAAGAACAGCGACAAAAAAGCGTAGAATACTTCGGTATAATTTCAAAAATGAGGAAATTCTTTTATTGTTAATAAAGGACCATAAAAAAATCCCCAAAAATTGCGAGACAAATCGCTAAAAAGGGAAGCTCTGATCGAACGCAAATCCCACGTATTTTTATCAGTTTGTCATAAGCGATCGATCGGGTCGCTCACAACACAAGAAGGCCCTCAAAATCTTTTACAGCTTTTGACAGCTAGCAAATTTATGAAAGTTCTCAGGAACATACCTCTAAAAGTGACCCTGGCTACACGATCAGACTTTCCCCGAAGATTTGAGCAGGTTTTTAGAAGCAAAAGCAAGGACATTTTCGCGATATGTCAACTCCACAACATGGCGAAACAACTGCTCCAAGCGAACGAAGAACCAATCAGAAGACGAGTGCAAAACAGTTGGTTTGTACGGAAGAAACAATTGATCTTCGATTTGCGTAATTTGAATAATTCATCTCCTCCTGGAAAAAAATCAAATTACTCTAACACCGAGAAATATCTCGGAAAATATATCTTCAGGTGAGTGTTCAGTTTTGGATCGTTCCACAATTGTGTTTCCGATATATAAAATTAAGACAACAGAAATATCACTAGGAATAAATGCAGGAATATTTTTCTTGTCAGAACGGTAAATCTGTTGTGCGTAACATGGAGATTTACATTGGTTGTGGGGGCAGAATTGTTCTTAAATTTTAATAGGCAAGTTGTCAGTCTTTTCCGAGATGTTTGGCCCTCTAACAATGGTATCCGTCTCCATAAAGGGAGATTTATTTGATAACGATAATAAATTGTGCAATTCTAGTGGATAATTTGGTCGGTCTCCATGGAGAATTCCTGCGTCACAGAAAAGGTGATTCGCAAGGAAAATTTTCAAGCATAGCAGGTGATGCTTTGGAAGTAAAAGTGATTTCTATTTTTAACTGCTTTACAATTGAATATTATAATAAAAGATTATAAAAAATAGCCAGAAGATTATACAATGTGGTCTTTATTGTATCCGGCCAGCAATGAAGGCCAACCGATATTTGTTGCATTTGTCTCGGAAAAGTTGGTTTGAGTATACAGTAAAGAGCAACTCTTCTTTATTTTTATCATATCTTTAAACTGGATGCCCTTTCGCACCACCTGAAGTAGTTACCTCCAAGCAGAAAACTACGTAACGTAAATTTGCTAGCCTATCAACGACCTTTTTTCTTTTATGATTTCTTTTTGATCACGCTACTGTAATGAAAAGACAATATTGTCAACATTACTCATCCTCTCTTTTGCATCAGATACCGTGTACACATTGGCAAACAGTGTAAAACGAAAGTTAGCTTTGACCTACTGCCAAGATCGCGCATGTGTCATTGAGATACAATACACCTCCGACCGGCTTACTCAGTAGCTCAGTGCCGCGGGAGATCGCGAAGTCAAAACTCATACTCACTCAGGAGAAAGTGCTGCCTTTTTAATGACATCTGCAAAATGGTTAGACTCTCTAGTCTTCTCGGATAAGGACGATAAACCGTAGGCCCCGTCTCATAACCCTTTCAGAAGATTTTCAATAGACTGCGGTACGTGAGAGAACCCACGCACTATTCGCAAAGAGTATAGGGCATGGACTTCCCAGTGTTGGGGTCTGTCCTCTGTGGTATATCATCATCGGGTTGGGAGGGTCAGTAAATGCTCGGCGGAGATACTAGCTACACCAAACTACTCTAAAATCCGAGGGTAAATGAAAATTTGATGATGATCTATGAATATGTTGGTTTTGCATATCAGGAGTGTTAACTGAGGAGCAGTGAAAGTCTTTGATCGAGATGGCGACGCTGGTTATCCAGCCGAACAGAAAATGCTTTAACAGTATTCTGACAAGTCAAACTTCTGTTTGCAACATGCATGGTTTACGATAAAAACAGACGTAGCAGTCAAACGCAACTAGAAGTGGTTGAGCTATATCGCATTGTGATTTTGAATGATGTAACCGATACATGGGTAGTCAGGGCGAATTAGCAGTTATCAACCTCCCTGAAATTCCCAAAAGACTTTTTCGCTATTGTTCTTTCCACCAACATCGACTAAAGCTCGGCCGACAGCTCGGCCCACATACAACCTCGGGGCAGAGGGTTGAACCCGGGTCGCAAGTATCGCGGGTACTAGTAGTTGCACCTCTGGACATTGCACCAGAGTGTCGTACCAAGACAATTAATAAAGTACTCTTATTACTTCTGTAAGTCCCTACCAAGCAACCGCCACTTTCCGATACCTAGCCTGCGCAGCAAGCGTTCCTGTTCGACTGAAGAGCTTCGAAACGATTTTCCGCAAACTGGCGGAACATCGTTTCGAAGCTCTTCTATCCGATACCTTACTACCTGCAAAATAGTAATAAGAGAGAGAAACTTGACGGCTCCTTGTTAATGCGTAACCGATTGTTTTCCTTCGGTGGCTGAGTACTTCATTCTGTCAAACTATAAGATTCCAAACTGGATTGCCTTGAAGGTCCGGCTGTTTCTCTTGTGTGGTCCGTCTTTCGGAGGATCTTATCGGGTTGGATGATGAATGGTTGATCTCACGCGATGCAAAAACTGTACTTTTGCAGAGATTTGTTCCGAGGATGCTCGGAATAAAATCCGAGTGCTTCTTTGCAGGAATCGAATCTGCAATCCTCCGATTACTAGTTAGATTACTAGGATGCTCTGCCACTAGGAGGTAGGCGATTCAACTAGGTTTTTGTGACAATTGTCCCGTCATGCTGTTAGCACTGAAATTGTCGAATTATGGAGCATATTCGTCATTGTACTGAAAGAGATGTCATATGTTAACCACGATGAATGGAACGAGGAGATTTGCTTATTAGGGCGCTTAAGCACGCGCGTTTTTGAGAGCTGTTTTCCCTTTTAACTTGTCTTCACACAGCCACATTTACATTCTGGGAGACCCCACTGTCCTAGTACTCGAAATGTTCTCTTCCGGTTGCCGCCCGAGTCTCAAAAACGGACTTGCTTAAGCTCCCTGTTGATTGATCAGTGGTGACTCGGGGATACACCTAGTTTGATGGCCTACAGTAGCCACAAGGCTGAGAGGTCCTGAGTGGTAGAACTCGGAAGGTCGTAGGTTCCACTCCTCCACGGAAATTGTCTCTGAAATTTTGGAAAGTAAGGCCTGGTTTTCACTAGCGACGCAAGCACAAACACAAGCACAAACATAAATAGCTTATGCCATTGAAAACGAATGTCGACACAAACATCAAAATCAACTGCGGCATCCGCCATTATGTTCAATTGCTGAGACGCGGGGAATCTGGAACGAGTGGTTACCCCCAATTTTCTTTTTAGATTTCAATAACACTTCTTAAGATCTACATTTCCTGCATAATCACACACCGGGGCAAAAATATCTTTAATTATTAAATTCTCAACCTTGGATAATGCATTTCGCGTGCTCTGATTGGTTCACTCAATCTCAGTTATCAGCTCATATCCATATATAGTAAATGATTGCGCTAAACGCTGCTAAGCTAAATTTTTTTCGCCGGAAAACGAAATTTCTCTCTCAAGAAAAAAAAAACTTTTTTGTGGAAAGTCTGGATCAACTCCGACGCTTAGAAGTACGCGAATAGTCAATAAATGTTTTTGTGATGAGCCTACGTCTGTCTGACCTCAAGGTATTACACATTATCGCATCCTCATCACGTTTTTTCGATTTCGCTCGGATTTTCTTGCTTTTTTGGCTCGTATTTCGTACTTCCAAATTTTTGGAGTTTAAGGAATTTAATAAAACAATTATTCCATTCGCGCTCGTTGGCTATTTACCATCTCATATCCAACAAACGGGAATGGAAGAATTGTTAAATAGTTTTCACTACATCTGCCTCCGCCTAAGATAGCAGTTGGCAGTTGGCAGTTGAGATACGCTTAAATGCAATCTCGACCGCAAAGCTCTTCTCTTGACTGAGGGAGAGAAGAGCTCTTGGGAACCCTGAAACAAAGTGTCTGCTCATTGGTTTTCGTGAAGAACAATCAAAAGCGTCTCTAATTGGTGCATTCATGTTAGCACGAGGAGTGAGCAGGCGCCGTAAGGTTCAAAGGCAAAACCCTACGGCGCATGCTCTCCTATACACGTATAGAGTTTCTAGAGCCTTGGGTCGATCCGATGCTCTGGTGACTACATTGCGTTTGAAATTATATGCTAAACATGTCGCCCATGTTTCCGACTTGCGTGTGACAAATCGTCGCCCCTGTTTCTGATTTGTGTCCGGACAAATCAATTTCTGAGCTAGGCAACTCGATTTGCATCAGATCTGCTTCAATGTTCGACTTTTCAATCGCTAACCCGAACAGCACTTTGGATCTCCTTGCGAGTTTCTACTTCGTGACTCTAAGGCCTAGTTAATACGTCGCGCTATCGTCCAATTTAATTCCAATTAAATTCGTCCTTCCGTCGACATTAATTGTACCGTGGTTTTACGCGTCGAAATTAATGGGTCGAATTATGGTCGAATTTACTTCTCAGCCGGAATGCAATATACCTGGTCAGAGATAAAAATTAACAATGTACGAAAATAAGGTATGCATTTCATTCGACGCGACGCTGGTGCGACGGATAAACTGATGACGCTTTAAAGATATTTTGTCCGTCTTCTTAAGACGGATAGAGCGTCTAGGACGAATTTAATTTTTAACAGACGAATTTAACTCGTTTTAGATGTCGCTTTATCGTCGGATTTATTTTAAAGTAGGACCTGGAATTAAATTCGTCTGAATTAAATTCGACGATAGCGAGACGTATAAACTGGGCCAAAAACACTTCGGTCGCGTAGAACAATACCGATACCGCCTTGCGCGCCCGGGTTGAGCAAATCGAGATTGATTTCCCCTACAACATCTACCAATTTATACATCTACCCTTTTTACGCGGGAACGTCTAGGTTGCCTCCTCAGGTTTTAGCCGCGGGGGCACTTATTATTTCCTTGTGCTTATGCTATGTTCCGTTTTCACACAACGCTAGCTAACGCAAGCATAAGCGCTTCATTGTGCTTGCGCTTGTGGTTAGAGTGGTTTTCAATTAAGTGTGGAAAGTAATTGGTGAATTACTTTGGTTTATGATTACTTCACTCAGTGACTGGTTCAAAGTTCTCGCGCCATTTTTTTCAACCAATCAGAAGTGAAACCAAAACCAATCGTGGCTCGCGCGTGCACATTTTCCCGCGCCTTGTGTCGGCTACGAGTAATTACTTCGAGTGTTTGATTGGTTTACTGGAATGTCTCCGACCTTTTTGATTGGCCAAAATAATTACTTCGGTTTTGCTTTTGCTTGCGTCAACCCCGTTTTCACGGTAAAATAAGCGTTCTTATTGCGCTTGTGCTTCCGTCGCTAGTGAAAACCAGGCTTACCTGTCTTACCTCTTAGATAAAAAGGGAGCAATTAGTGCAGTACATTCCATTGCTGCTCCGCCTGAGATTCCAAACAATTGTCTCCCTTTGGGTAAGTCCATTTCTGGGATGATTTTAAGGCTGGTTTACACGTGCGATGCAAGCATAAGCACAAGGTCCTTTACACGTGCGATAAGGATAAGCACACGGTAAAATAGGCATGCGCAGTGAACAAATATTTTGGCGCCAAAATTTTAAATCCAAAATGGCGGACGCCAAGGAGATGCTTAGCGACGAGGAGGAGAAGTTGCTTGTTCTTCTATTGTGAAGAAGGAAAAGGCGAAGGGAAGGAAAGGAAAGGGTTTTGGTGAGGGAAATCGTTCGTAGGTGGAAAGAGCAAGGCGAGTTTCATAACCTGGCGAGGGAGCACAGCTGGGCGATTGACAGTTTTTTTCAGGTATGAAATAAAAATCTCAACAATTTTTACAAAGTAAGCTTGTAAATTGAAAAACGTGCTTCTCTGTTTTCTTGTGCCTGTGCTTGTCCTGGTTTACACAGCTGCCGCAACGACACAAGTACAAGCGCAAACACAAGAAAAAGGGACAATTTCCTTTTCTTTTGCTTGCGTTTATGCTTCCAGATGATCTGGTGACGTAATTTAGAGGACTGGGAAGAAAAAAATTTAACGCCGTATCCCACAACCGCCTGCGGCCTTAGGTGTTGTTTCCAAACTCCCTGCAGTATTGCCATCGCCAAAACTCAACAGATCATTCCGTATCTACCACATTTCCTGTCATTGAATGAACATTCAAGTAGACCCGACGAAATCTAACCTCGCTTCTGCCATTTTGAATTAGAAAATAAGGCCGCGCGCGGTTGTGGGATACGGCGTTAAAATTTTTCTCCCCAGTCCTCCGAATTACGTCACCAGATCACCTTGGTTGTGCTTATACTTGCGTCGTACGTGTAAACCAGCCTATGGTTGGATGACTGGTTGATCTTGCACAATATAAAAATCCGCACTTTTCTCGGTATCAACTTAAAAGACTCTATTTTGGTAACAACAATAAAAGCAAGGTGACACACGCTAACACCAACCCGGTGTGGCCAACGCAGATGACCACAACCCAGCTTACCACATGTATGGCATGTGAAGCTGCCACTTTAAGGGGTGCTAAACACACCCGCTTGGTATGTTAGCTACGCCATGCTGATGAGGCCCAAAAGGCCTCAAACCTGAGACTGCTAGCAGTGAAAAAGCAGTGCCTTCTATCATTAAAGCCGTGCTTTTTTGGAATTTCAGAGTTTTGAAGCA
>NC_090879.1:14043375-14053375 GCF_036669935.1 Montipora foliosa
AGTTTGTAGTTCATTGTTTTACCATAAGTGAAACCACACAAACCTTTACAAAAATGCTGACCTTATTTATACTTGAACATTATATAAAGCATGGTGTTTAGGCCTAATGTTAGCATTAATAAAGGTTTGGGTCGTTTCAGCTTTGGTGAAACAATGGCCTGCAACCCTAACCGGCACTTTACACCACCTCCAGTATTAGAACAAGTTCACAGGCTACTGATGAGCCTCATGATCACCCACCCTAGAGAAGGGAGCCCACTCAGGTGAGCCATCTAAATATAGCGGCACATTCCACAAGAAAAACTTCCTGTATTGGAGTTTCAACTTCTGCATTGGAAATCAGTATATTCTACTGAACAGCCGCAAACATATAACTTGTTCACTTTGCATGGCCAAGCATGCAAAAGCTTATTATAGACTCATTTCCCAAGTCTTCACCAAAATGTACTCAACTCCCGATTCAAGTGTCCTGTTGTGGTGAATACTGGCCCCATTCAGTTTCATCCAAATGTCCATGAAAACAACCCCATAGACCAATTCGGCTAACTCAATGTTGCACCAAATTCAAATCCTTTGGGAATAAAACGTTTTGTTCCAAGTATTACCATATCATTTAAATGTGAATGCTACATTGTCATGCAATAGCAATACACAAAGCATCTTAACCCCTAGAGATTTGAATTGGGTACAACATTGAGTTAGCCAAATTGGTCTATCTGTAAATGCAAAGGAAAGCTACCAAAATGTATTTTACCTTTTTGCATTTTGGCCCATTATGGGTCTGAGAAACATTAACCCATTGACTCATGGGAGTTAGACTTAATTTTACTCTCACGCCAGCCGATTTTACTCATCAACTTGTGGCATCCAAGGATACCGGAGGAGTGACTGGGTTAATATTCCAAATAGCACATGACCATCCCAGTCTCCATGTTACAACTCCTTCAAGACCTTGACAGTCCACTACGATGGCAGGAGGGAGTGGGTGTCTTATGAAACTTCTCGCATACCTGATGACATTATAAAGGTTGCTCCATCCATAGTAAGAAATGACTGGAATGAGCACATCTGTATTCTTACCATAGCATTCTTTAATTTAACTCTTTCACTCCTGTAAATGCCAACTTATCGGTAAACGATTTTACTCGTCAATGGGGAAGCTTTCGGTGGTGAAAGGGTTAATTAAACAGCCTTTAAATGATTATGAGACAATCAATTCATTCACAAACTGCCTGTCTTTGTCAGGCATATGTTGTTCTAATGAATAGAAATATAGCCTCGGATTTATGACCTTGAGAACATGGAAATGTTTCACACTAGTTTATCTACATAGCCTTAACTAATTATTATTAAAAAGCTGCAATATATCATTATTTCGGACCAAGAGACGTCAGTGTCAGAGTTGCAGTTATTGCTGTTGTTGTGTCTGGCTTTTCTTAGAACATAATGATGGACTTGACTATTTTCTATGGAAACACTAAACTGTGTTCATCAATGTAGGCCAATAAAATTAATCATTCCTTTTGTTCTTGTGCTGAAATTAAAGAGCAACTAGCCTCAATACAAAAGAAACGTTGGCAGCTTTGGAGTGAGGCTTAGTTGGTTTCATAGGATATTATTCATTGGCCGCCATTTATGAATATGGTCTATACTAGTACTGTTAAATAACGTTACTCTTAAGTCTTCAGGGGCACCCAGCAGGAAATTTTGATTTTTTCAATCCAAATTCAGTGGTTTCTACACCATTGATAAAGGTACATGCAATGTTTAGGCATATTTTGTAGAAATAAATTAAGGAAATATTTAGTTGAAAGAAATCTACATGAACTTAAAACAAGCTCATAAGCCAAATTTACTAGGCAATTTAAAAAAAGGCAAATTTATTAGCTGAGTTTGTCTCTCTAGAAATGGTACCTGACCTATTTTAAAAATGGGAACACATTATGGGGTTTACATCTAGAGCTACAAGATGACAAAAAGTCCAGACATACTCAAACAAGTTTCTAAAATTATTGGGATGCTAGTTATTTTTTTTTAAATTTACACAACCTAAACGTGAGCACCACTACCAACCATGATAAGTGGGATCATCTGGGAGAATGATATGTTCTTGAAGAAACCGAGAATCAGGGGACCACAGCATTCATGTAACCCAGATGATTTCTGCCAGGATATCTCATCCCCATTCTCCAACTTCATCATTAATGTGTGATAAATTAGTTTCAAAGACCATTTACAATTTTGCAAAGTGTGGTAGCTTTTAACATAGATATAAACGCTCTTCATGAAAAAAGTATACTCAGAGGGTCTTAGTATGTTCACAATTTTTTGATAAGCCTCAGGCTGCAGTCACTACGGAGTACTTTAAGAAACAATAAAGGTTACCCCTATGCAACGGCACAAAACAACATTACTGCCTTAATAGACTTCATAATGGTGCCAAATAAAACATTCTTCTGTTTTTATGCTAATAAGACTTAATTCTAGCCTTGCTACAACAAGTAGATTTCAAAAGAGCATTTGCTTCAACATGAGGGCAAAAGGTCTAATTGACACGAATACAAAAGAATGTAAAGGTGGTCGCCATTTATGAAAGTGGTAAACGGGCAAAAATGCGTTCTAAAAAATGTAGATCACATAAATTCCTTTGCTATACTGTACAAGAAAAAAAACCAAAAGATCAAAGTTAAAGGTTTTGACCACATGAGCATACAACAGTGAATATTTCATTTCTTAAAGTTTCCTTGAAACTGTGCCAAATGAATATAGTTACAGGACACTTCACCCATATTTTACAGCATGAACAAGATGGAAGATAATCACAAAATGAACTTTCGTGATGCTGTAACGATCGTTGATGCTTAAACATCCTATTGTAAGCTCAGAAAATAGATGTAAAGCTTGCTTATTTGAGTTGTGATGCTGGGTGTGTGCTTGCAATGAAGAGGTATCAAGTCCCTCTATACACCCTTTTAATAAGTCTAATATATGCCGTTTTCCGCTAATGACGTCGAACTTGTGCTTTCAAATTTTATGCAGAAATGTACAAAGGCCTAAAACTTTTCCGATTTCTTTTGTTGTTTAAGCCTTTGTACGTTACTGAATAAAATTTGAAAGCACGAGTTCGACGTCATTAGCGGAAAACGGCATATATTAGACTTATTAAAAGGGTGTATAAATGCAGAACATGGGTTTGTTGCTGAGTTAAAGAGATCCCCATGGATGCTCTTTCCAGTGCCAGGATAAACATTTGGATTCAAAAACAATGTTTGATTTTTGTTCTTGGGTGTCTTAAGTTTCTGGTTTTAATGATGGTTATTTGTCACCTTGTATGCCTTAAATAATTTCTTTGTGGTTATGAAAACCTTTAAAGACTATAAATAAGATTTTCTTTATGTAACCTTGCCTTTCAACTGGTCTGTTGAATTGCTAATCATTCAAAATAATTTTCCTCTCTTGATAAGCTAAAGTATCCAGCATAATCTGCTCTAGCCAGTGACAAATGAACAGTACCTATCATTGGACTCATCACAATCCAAGAAATCAAATTTCTTAGGTGTTAGGCCACAACTGAGAATGCGATGAACATTTTCTCATTTTCAAAATCCTAAACATTTTGAATTAAAAACTACACTAAATTCTAATACTAAATTCTGCTTTTGTAGGATACAAAAGAAAATATAAATGTATTGCAATCTTACTGCCTGCCAGGTAACATCCTCTTCCTAGTTTTCGATCTGCATTATTTTTCATATTATACTCTGACCCACCAAAAGTTTTTTTAAATTAATCGATGCACCTAACAGCACAATAGTTGAAAACATATACTCTGGTAATTTTAGCAGAGTTCTACAGGGAAATTTCTATTTCAGCTGCTACATGTACCTTGATGACAATACCTGTGATAAACAATTATTTGTCTACAGGGTAGCTTCTGAAGCCCACTGCCACCATCTTGGACTTAAAATTAATACGATTATTCTAAAAAGCCCAAATGCGGATGCCACGGTGACAATTGCAATGTTGACTCCATGCCATATAGACATGCTGTGCACAAATGCTGCTTGAATGGCGACAAGCAGGATGTCCCCGGTCAGCATCCCCCAGTAAATGATTTTCCTACTGATTGCATCTCCCCAGCCAATACCAGCAACAAGAAGGGCTATCTGAAACAGTAAATGATGTATTTTTAATACACTTCGCCCAAGTGGACAAATATTTTACAGGTAGATATATGTACTTTTCCTTCCTTAATTTAAAGGTTGTTCTTATTGTCGTTCTTGTGACAACAATAATATTATTACAGCAAAACTACAGACTGACTGCATAAATGGCAGCCAAAAAAATATTCTTTTGTTTGTGTTAATTAGCCTCACTAGCCTCGTTTGCATGGACAAAATACAAAAGAAATGTTGCTTGAGAGCGAGGCTAGTGAGTCTAATCAGCATATAAACAAAAGAATATTTTTTTGGCCGCCATTTATGCATTCAATCAATGACAAAGTTCCCCTAACCTAAGAGAAAGAGTTGTAAACCGCCATGAAACTTTGTGATATGTGCGGTATATAAATCCTAAGCCATATAAGGAAAAGGAAAGGAACTATATTGAAGTGTCTAGTCGTTCTAGCGCTGAAGCACTAATTGGGGGCAATGTAAACTGAAATTAACAATTAACACAAATTAATTGCAAGTCAAATGTTGGTTTTTGAGGAGAGGGTAACCAGACTACCCAGGGAAAACCTCTTGGTGCAGAGTAGAGAACCAAAAAACTCAACCCACATATTACGCCAAGTCTTGGAATTGAACCCGGGCCACATTGGTGGGGGGTGAGTGCTCTCACCACTGCGCCTTCCCTGCACCCCAAAAGACCGAATAAAACACTGAATACAAGCTGAATACAAGCTGCCACAATGCCTTTGCGGCAAAATTAGTTCCAAGGAAAGGTGAAATTGTACAAATGTAAGCACTACTGTTGCAATACATTGATTAATATCAATATCTCAAGGTTAAAAGTGTACCCTGGTGCTATAAAAATTTGAGCTCATAGTGCCAAGAATCACAAGATACTTAAGTCCAGGAGGTTTGGGCTGAGAACTAGACATAAGGGAAGGGGGTTCACATGAAATCATTTAGTAAAACTTTGAAATGGCATAATGCTTTAATATTAAAAAAATTGCTAAAGAACAAACATAGAAGGCAGGATACAAATTTATTACAAACTTTCCTTCTGCTTTAAATAACGTTTGATTACAAAAAATAGTTGTAGCCACTAAAGAGAACTAAACTAACACTGTTATTTTCTAATGCAACTTTTACTGGCACTCATCTTCATCTTCAGTGTCGTTGAGCTCTTCTTTGCCGCTTGTGCTGCTGTGGAAGTCACTTCCAGCAATGCTTCCAGTCAGAGTGAACTCTTCAGGGTACATGAAGGTGTCAACATAGTCTCTGACTCCCTGCTTAAGGTTGCTGGTGATTCTGCTTCTTGCAGCATTGGTGAAATAATTCTCTTCCAAGAGCTGTGCGATGTAGGTATGGCCCATATCGTTTAAATAATGACGTGGCAGCATCCCTCAACTTTAATACACTCTTCCGGGACGGCCAGCCAAGGAGGGTATATACACAAGGTATTGGGGAAGATGATTTCCTAGCGGGTTTCCAACACAGCTTCCATAAACTTGTTGGACGTTGTTCTCAGTCTGCTTTCTCTTTCTTTCATCTGACTTTCTGCGGTTTTCGTTTTTCCTTCTCCTTTTGTTGATGTGCTCTTTGAGTATTCCCTTGAACATGCTGTCATAACCTCATCTTATTTCTAGTGCTTCCATGTCCTGCGTGACCTTTGTCAACTTAGCTTCTCTACATTTAATCTGTTTTACATTGAAACTCTGGGCAAATTCATCGCCCTGTTTGTAAGGAAGCCCACTGGACTGAAAGTGTGTGGAATCGTGTTCCTTCACATCTCTCAACTTGACATTCAACTTTTCCACCTTTCCTATGTGTTCTTTGACAGACAAGTTCACTGTTCTTCCATCACTTGGCTTTAACTGGTACCCTGGCTTGGTAAACTCACTCACCCTTTCTGAACAGCCACCCGCACTTAGAAAGGGAGCTTATTTTGCTTGTAAGATGTCAAACTGCCTGGATCGTTCAGCTGTAAACCCTTTCTTAAATGACTCATCACTTCTGCCATTATTGCGCATTTTGGAATGAGCCTCTTTCATGATGCTCATGTAGTAATGCGGTCTTATCCCGGTTGGGTTAACAATGTAACCAAGGCTTGTTTTTTTATCTGGAGACCCTGAGGTATGGTTGTATCATCAGCAGAGGAGGATGCCGATGATAGGCCAAATGCTGCACGCTCAGGGCGAGCCATAACAAGGAGATCACAAATTGACTCTCTTTCTTTTGATTTTTCTTAAATAAACAGCTCTCTGTAGTATAGGGATTGTAAATATTGTCTTCATTGTGAGCACAATAACATGAAGTACAATAATGTGAAGTAGGGGAATAACAGAGAATATTTTAAAAAAGTTGAAATCTTCAGATGGGGTTATTTTTTTTGGAAGGGGGGGGGGGGGGGGAGGGATCCTGCAATTTTAAATGGTGCTTCTTAAATCCCACCAGCCACTCCTCCCTCATAAAAAATGAAGTGTCCTTAACTTGGCCTGACAAACTTATTTTAGTTAAAACACTAAATGAACAAATTTTCATTATCATATGGCAAGCAACTCTCAGGTTAAATGGAGCACTCTGATTGGCTGGTTTTTGTTCGGGATTTTACAGTGCAGACTATTAATTAATGTTACCATGGAAACGGCCCGTTTCTGTATTTTTTCTCTTTCACAGGAAAAATTCAAGTTGAGTGAAACACAAAAAGTTTTAAAAACACAAAATTTAGTTGTTTCATCATAACAGAACAATCATAGCAAGTGGAACTTGGTTTTACATACAAAAGGTTATGCACCAGTCAATGCAAATTACTGCCTCCCCAACCCTGGGACTATGCAGGGATTAGCTTAGATTAGGTACAATTATTGTGCCACGATAGGAGGTACATTAGCCGAATTTGGAATGTTGTGGTACTTTGGGCGGGGATAAGTTCAGGATTAGACTGGAAAACCGCTCACCGTTTTCACGTCTGCTGTAATTCCATGGGTGAAGCAGATTGTGAAGTGTGGTGAAGCGGGAATTCATGGTAAGTGTTTCATTTGTTGTTAGAAATAATACTTTTTCATTACATTGACGTTTACATTGACTGGTGCATTACCATTATTACCATTCAAAGTGTTTGCTGATGGAGGACGAAGATTACGAACATTCACCAAGCGGAGAAGTGTCCAATCACTCAAAGAAACGGTGCCATATTATAAACAACTTACTACCTGCGCTGGGTAATGTTCGAGTCACGCAACAAATTTCCCATAAAGCAACAAAATGAGCGGGAGAAGATTGGCCATATACAAGAAAACAAAGTTAAATATCTCCGAAGGAAAATGAAAATTTTTCAATGATAAAAACATCGAAACCAACGACGAGTCAAGAACAATACGAGCACCAGAATATTGTATTGTGTAAAACTCTGGGTTACCGGAAATTATTAGAACAACAACGTTTCACTTTAAATTGGTTTGTTAAATGGAACAATTGTGTGATAGAGAAGCTAATTCATCCAATTTGCTGACCTGCACACAAACCATACTTCCAAACATACGAAGTGTCCATTGGCTCAACTCCGTTATTTGACTGGCACTTTTTCCTGAATCTTCCGGGAGTATATGCTCTAAATATTTTTTGGGCAAAAAGAAACAGTACACGACTGTTAAAATCATCAGAACCATCTCCAACACGCTGACAGAGCTCCATGTCAAACGCCGTCGACAACAAGGGCTGCAAGGCGAACGCTTCTCCACGCGTGTGGAAGGCAACGTGGGCCATGAATCGTATGAGGGTATAGCAGGATCCACGGCGTCGATAGCTCTTGGGCTTCCGTATCTAGGATCCATGGTGACAATCTGATTCTTGCCACGATGTTCCGCGGCTGTCAGCTTCTTTCGAAGGAAAAATACGACCTCCTTTCTTCCAAACTGGAAAGGAACATCAGACGCGATATTCCCACCCCTACACACACAGTGATTAGTGTGTGTCACATGATTTTAATGTTTACAATCGATTTGTTGTTTACCCGAGGACTTATGAGAACTGATACTTTGATCCGAGAGACAAAAACGAAAATGGCGGGCTATCCATCTTCCCTGTGGAAGTGAACAGAATAGGTTTCTTGCATAAAGAGACGAAAGAAGGAAAGCCCACTTGCATCATGTAAATATTAAGAGTTTGGAAGACATGTCAAGTCGTCAAAGCTGCGAAAAACTATTAACCGATCGAGTTGCGTTCGTTAAGGAAAAAAATCAGCATATAGCCAAGATATTTTGACTTAACTCAAAGGAAACGCAAAAATGTCGGGTCATTATGTTCAACTTTGCAATAATCCACTTCGATTTGAACCTGTTACCAAAGAAAACAGCGTCTTCTTCGACGAGTCAAATCGACAGGTCAGACTTTTTGTGGAATACTCTTAATACTAATCGGTCAAGTTATGAAAAATGCAGACTTCAGCTGACGTCTACTGCCTCAGACAATGCATAGTTATTAGCTGTGACAAAGCACTAAGTCTGCAGTCTGCATTTTTTTGGTCTAAACAGCTTTAGGTCTAAAAGGTTTGATGTTATTGTTTAATTAATAATTATTATTGTTTCTAAGCAATGCTATATCTTATTGGCAAGATGCTTAAAATTTTTCTTTCAGGTCTTTTCTATAACTTCTGCAGAGGGGAAAACTCATGTGGTTGTGAGGGGTCCAGATGTCAAATCCCTGGTCAAGTTTGTGTAGGTTTATATTACATACACCTGTATGCATAGGTTAGATATCTGCTTACAAGCATTCTTTTTGTTTTGACGAAAGTTAACATACAAAAGCCTGAATTTTTCACGCTTTCCTTTCGTTACTGCTCAAGTAACGTGAAGTAATAACTGTGATGATCAACATCTTAACTTCATTTTTTTGTTCTGTAATTTTGCCGACCACGAGAACAAACGAATCCTTTGTTTTGGCGGCCAATAACAAGTGCTTCATTAAGATTTTGGTTAGGAGGTCATCATTGTTTGGAAGCTGGGCATTTTTAATGCTTTTGATATAATAAAGTACTGGTAAGTAGAAAAGAATGAAAACAGCCGGACAAAGTCCTGCAAAAGAGTGTGCACAGCCCGGGGAGGGGACTCCCATATAAAAAGGACACGGGTGCTCCTCTTACAGTTTTACATCTTTTACTACTTAGATATTGTAAATTAGTCATATTTTTTAGGTTGTACATAGTGATTTTAATTAATTATTTTCCATTTGTTTTTATTTCGAGAGCCATTAGTTTAATTATCAGTTTTGTTACTTTTATACGCTGATGTCTGATCTAACCCATAGATCACTTGCTTGTAAAGCGCTTTTGAATATGTTAATAGAAAATGCGCTATATAAATTCATTACCATTACCATTACTGTCAAATGTTACCCTCCCCAATAAAGTCTACTACTACTACTAGTACTACTACCACCTTTTACAGGTTAAAAAAGTGGTTTTCCTACCTCTCAGGGTGTTCAGCCTCAAAAGGTCCACAGCGGGAGCTTTAGCGATACCTTTTAGGGTATTGAGTCGAAAAATTATGACAGGAAACATTTGACAATTAACCAATTTTTAATTTTGTCCAATTAAAACCCATAATTTGGTACCTCTTAGGGGCCCATGCCTCGTCCACAAGATAGGATCTTCGTACCTCTTAGGGGTTCTTTTCAAAATTTCCGACGAGCATCCCCATCCTTTCTATATGGGAGTCCCCCCCTTCCCCCCCTCTTCCTGGTGCACAGACCTTACTGAACCCCCTGCAAATAAGCTAGGCTCTGGTTGGCACATCAATAATGATAAGTTATGTCAATAATATCTTTGTTCTCACTGG
>NC_090879.1:14060875-14080875 GCF_036669935.1 Montipora foliosa
TTATTACGCAGTAAGACCTAATGGAAAATTACAGAAATTAATATATATGGAAGCGACTCAAAGAATCCGAATGAAAATACCGGGCCTAGTTTACCAAAACACTTTAGTGGCTAATAAACAGTAAAATAAGCTCACCCTGGCAGCTGAACATCTTAAGGACACGATATAAAAGTACAAACAAAAGCAAAACAGCGAACAAGACTCAAAACAGAATAAACGTGCCATACACTATGTCATGTATGCGCACGTGTGGCCTTTCGGCCTCAGGGCCCATTTGAGCGCATGAAATATGCACTCTCACAAACCACTTGTTAGAATTTAACGAAATTTGGCATGAAAATACTTTAAGAAATAAGTAACTGGAGTATCAGGGCTCGAAATAATTTCCGGAGAGTCTCCGGACATGATGACTGGCCAAATTCATTTTAGCTCGGTCATGTACCGTTTCTGCGACTTGCTACAACTGAAACAACTGAACAGCATGGAAATTTTAATTCATTTCAACGATTAAATGTGACCGGTCAACATGACTGGCAAGACGAAAGGTTGACCGGTCAACTCCAAAATCAGTTCGGACATTGTCTGTTGACCGGCCGTTATTTCGAGCCCTGAGTATTGAAAAAAATTTGAACTTTAACGAAGGAAATTGTAGATATTCCAGTGAACCTTCACCAAGGGATAATTAAAGATCTCTCTGTCAAATTATTATTTAAATGGTGTTAACTTGTGAGCATCGTTACAAGCTTGTTGCATGCAAATTATAAAAAAAATATAACGACCACATTTTCTGCAAATAAACAAAACCAATTTTAAAGGCCTGTTTACATTTATTCATGTTACCATGGCAACGGCATATACATCAGCTTAACGAGCAAAAACCAAAGTTTGTGTTAACTTGCTTGCTACTGTTTTTGGTGACCGAAGGATCAACGGTTTTAGAGAAAAAGGTAAATGAAACATAGGTATCAAAAACTGTGTTCAGCCACCTCTATTGTTGATAAGTTAAGTCAGGTTAAAACACTATGCCAATTTATTGGTGGGTAGGTGCTGTAAAAAAATGTCACGGAAAAAAAAAAGGTGCTGTAAAGGTAGCAAGAGATGAGGAGCATGCGCGCACTCTCCTCAGCAGCAAGGAGGTCACCATGGCAACCAAGCCACAGTCCACTTCCCACAGCACCTGTTAACACATCACTGAGACTGGTGTGTGGAATGGATACTTACCCTAAAACATGGGAGGAAGGGAGGGAAAAGCAAGCCAGTACTTAAGCAACAAGGTGACTCAAGCCAAAGCACATGACAATGCCCCTGCAAACCTCCGTGGAGTTCCCCAGATATCACAGGAGGAACTGCTGCATTGGCTTGGTTTTAACTTTGTGTAAATTTTATTTAGGCTCATCAAAAAATACTTAGTATTAAATTTGTTTTAAATGATCTTGTCTTATGGATAACCATGACCATTAATTTTGTTATTCTGCTCCTTTGTGTTTTGTAGAGTAAGTCAGCTCATATTATTGGCTTCAACTGGACAAATTTTAATGAAATAGTTTTTATTACAAATCAAGGACTTGAATTTTACCAGGTAAGAAACCATAGCTTGACAACCAGTAGCCTTGAACTAGACAAGGGCATAAGTCTGTCCTGAGTCCCCCAAGTCCTTGAAGGTGATGTAGAATCTCTTGGGAGAAAGAGCTCCAAGGGCTAGATAACATTGTGAGAAGACAAAATCAAATTTAAAACTATTTTGGGCATCTGAAAAGATGTAACTGATTAGGAAAAATTATCCTGCTGGAATAGATGGTTATAAGTGGGAAAAGAGAAAGAGGAAGACCAATTTCAATGATTGTACCTCCTCTTGACCCATGCCAGACCTTGTTGGCATGGCAACCCTTTCCTCTCTGGTTTCCCCCGATGTAATCTGTGATGTGTACCCTTGGCCTTTTGGCACAACAAGAGAGGCTGTCTAAATGGTTCCTGCTTAGTATTGAAATAAAGAGGTTCTTGGTCTGCTTAATGTGCTTTCAAGCACATAGGCACATAAAAGTGCTTTCATTAAGGTAATTCCCTGGTTTTGCAGATGCGCAGAATTTCTTGCGTCATTGGCGCACGTAGTAGCACAGGCACATTGATAAAATGGCAGATTTTCATTGACTCCAAGCCGTCAAGGAATGGCTATTTTTGCCTTAACAAGTATTTTGTATATTTGCTGAGAACGGTGTCTTCATTAGAGTAGTGAAAAAATCTATGGCAAGTTTTTTGGCAATTTCATTAAATTGTATGTAAGGAGCTATTATGAGTTGACCAGCCCACACTAAAGTTAATCTACATGACTGTATTTTTGAGTGTTAAGTACTCACAAATGCATTCATTTAAACAAATACATTTTTCAGGTACGTACTGTACTTGAATTAACCATAGAGTGACACCACGCTCTGTATTATACGCCGTATTCGTCAGCATCGTACCATGGAAACAAGCATGGTGACCCCCCTTTTTTATTACATTTTAATCATCCCCTTGACATGTTACAACAGTGTTCTATTTCTAGGGAATCACCTTAATTGCCAACCACAGGTCTAAGCTCCTACTAGCTGGGACCTTTTCGATATCTTTATACCTCCCCCCCCCTTTTTTTTTCTTGTTTTTCCTGAAAAGCTGCTAAGGGGCATGGTCCTTAAAACTTTTTTTTTTTTAACTTTTGGCTTACTTACCATTCTATCTTAAGGTTCTGCCTGATAAACACAGCCTCAAAATGATAAAGAATTACAGTGTACAAGTCAACTGGTTTGTTTTCTTGGTAAGGTGTAAAGTCATGTGAAACTCATTTTATTATTTCAGTAATGTTGAATTTTTCATATATTAAAACCTTATTTTTGTTTGTTGTTTAAGCCTGAAAGTGCTGTGTTGCTGCTGTCATCCTCTGGACTTGGAAATGTCATACATCCTTACCACTTCAGAGTATGTTCAAGATTATCTGACTCATTTTAAAGATAAATCATTACCGTATTTTCTCTCTATGGAAGTAGTGAGAACAATCATGTTCACTGGAAAAGCTATGCACCATATATAGTATTGACTATTAAAGCTGTCTCTTTGATGCTCTATTAGGAAGTGTTCCAGAAAAGAGGTTGGTCTATGAGACTAAAAGTCAAAATCTAACAAAAGTTGAAGACCTAACCCAACAAATCAAGGGTAGTGTAATGTCCTTATAGATCACAAAGAAGCTAATCAAAACAATAATCGAAAGACTCTCCTAGTTCACACTGTCCCTACACAATCACTTGGCCTATGCCCATGCGGGTTCCCGCGCTGGAGAGATCCCGGATGTACATACAAACACTACAGGTAGATTCTGAAAAAGTTACAGAGACCTGGTTGTTACTGATCCCAGATTGACCCCTTTTAATCTCATGAGGGTTCCCTGTCTTAAAACTTATCTGGAATGTTCACTGCACTTCATATTAGTTTGTTATACCAGCTCTGAGGTTGTTGTTCTAGTCTAGTTAAACTGGGTCTGTATATAATAAATTTAACCCAAAGAAAAGACCTAAACTGGCCTAAACCAGCCTAAACCAGCCATACTTAGTATTTTACTCTGTCTAATGCCAGACAATCTTAATTGTGAATGGGGAACCCCCAGGAGTCAATGGGTTAAGATCTACAGTTAATAATTATTTGTAATTGCATGTAAAAACTGCTATGGTTAACTACCAGCAATATACTTTATTACTGGTACAAGAAATTCCTTAAGGACAGTAGTAAATGAGGCAAAATATTGACATTATTATTCCATGAGTGCGCGTTGGATATGAGGTGGTAAATAGCCAATGAGGCGAGTAGTGCCGAGTTGGCTATAACCAGCCTCATATCCAGTAAGCACGAATGGAATAACTGTCTTATTAAATTTTCATTAAATTTTGAACTGTTTTACATACAGAAGGCAGGATGTTGTCTCAGGTTGTTTACAAAGCGACCGACACAGGCATTTTCCATATAAGGTCACTATGGTATATAAGCTGATAACCGAGATTGAGTGAGCCAATCAGAAAGCTAGAAATGCAATATCCTAGGTTGAAAATGTAATAATACCCCGGTAGTAACAGGCGATGAAAAGTGTTGGCTACTTCACTCAGAGAAGTTGGTACTTTTTTACCCAAACTTTCAGTGTACATGTAAGTAATTAAAGACAGATTCTTTCAAACCTAACATTAAAATTCATTTTGATGATGATATCTTTTGGTTACTCTACTCAAACCAGCTGACCACTTCAAATTTCATTGAAACCCCTGGCCCGGGTTGCTCGAAGCACGGTTAGTGCTAGCCAGCATTAAATGCCATGGAAACCTATAGGTTTTGATACCTCTTAACCAACGAATAGCACTAACCAGGCTTCGAGCAACGGGCCGCTGATGATTACTACCAGGTAATCACGAACAATCAGGAGGCAGTTGGGCACAGTGGTTGGGGCGCTTGCCTTGAGATCTGGGGATCCACTGACCACTGGTTGAATTTCTTCCTGGTAGTCCCTGGTTCAACTTCTCAACTGCACTTGGAAATAGCCAACTGGTGTGCCCGCAGCCAGATGGGATTCTTAACAGTTGTTGTTGAATGTTCTGTTGTGTCGTGATTGTGTTTCATTGTCCCTGAAAAGCTCCTATGGGCAGCGGTCACTTAAAGTCTGTATGTATGTATGTATGTATGTATGTATGTATGTATGTATGTATGTATGTATGTATGTATGTATGTATGTATGTATGTATGTATGTATGTATGTATGTATGTATGTATGTATGTATGTATGTATGTATGTATGTATGTATGTATGTATGTATGTATGTATGTATGTATGTATGTATGTATGTATGTATGTATGTATGTATGTATGTATGTATGTATGTATGTATGTATGTATGCATGTATGTATCAATCAATAGCTAATTATATTGGGCTTAATTTGATGTTCAAATTAAGAAATAAAAGGAAGATAAATAAATTGTTATTACCATACTAGCTTGTATAAATTTTGTAGATAAAAATAATGTCTAGCAACAATGTCAACCTGTAAAATTATTGCTAACAATAAATAAATGCAATGATGTTCTTTTATTTTTTGCATGTTCTACTTTTTTTTCACTTTCATCATGCACTCCTATCATGTAAAACAAGCTATATGTACAGTGTACATCCTTGAATAATTTGTGGAAAGGGAGTCTATTGCCTGTAAAATGTAATAGTAGAGACCCATGAGTTGGAATACTTAATGAAAAAAATTAGCGCAAAATTTAGGATGTAATATTTTCTTGGTGAGTTGCCATTAATTTTCTCTGAATCCTCTTAAATTTAGGCTGGCTCTGTGATGAGGCTACCTAAGTTTGAGGTTGACCTTCCAGCAGCTTCCAAAGCTCAGAAAACCAGTCTCTTAGAAAGAGATGTTACCCTTGCAAACATGTGAGTTGACATTGGATTATTTTAAGTAAGGATGACGACCACGTCTACCAGAGCGCCACATAATAACAGGTTTAATTAGCAAAAAAATACATGTTCTTGTTGCTGTTCTTGGTCTTGACAACGATGTGAAATGATCAAATTTGAGGTCTTATGGAGGATGCCATTAACATTTTCAAATTTCTCTCTAAATATCCACACTGTTCTCACAAATTTATTCATACAATGTGGACTCTCACTTTCCATGCCGAGCAACTTGCAGTACTCGCAAAATTACTGCTGTAACAGGAAACGTTTTTAGAAAACATTCTGATAGTCATCACCGTCGTCCTTGTTTAAGGTCCCTATATTCTTGCATGGAGATGGTGATGATGTTGGTGGTGGTGAAGGTGGTTTCAACCCTTTCCCTCGTAAGAGCCGTGCTTAGTACATGTTATCATGTGTGGGGAAAAATTATAACTGAATGCTGAATGCATTAAATTAATCCTTACTGGTAATTGCCCTCAGTCCCATTTGATTACCACTTCCCTCCTAAAAGCAACACTTTACAATAATTTTACTCCCATCTAATGCCAGACAGTTTTACTTGTCAGCCCCTTAGTACTAAAAGGGTAAAAATAATAGACCATATTCATAAATAATTGTAATTAATGACTAATAGTAACTGTCTCCCTAGTTATCGTCACAAATCACAGCAATGATGCAGCTCGACAAGGTCGACCAAAAGCTTAAGTTGGCGCCTGGTGCCTCTGGCAGCCGCTATACGGTCCATGTATGGCCTTCGAGCACAGCTCACAGCTGGAAACAGCTGTATGCTGGTTTTTGCTGGGGGAGGAAAACTGGAGAACCCGGAGAAACACCCTCAAAGCAGAGTAGAGAACCAGCACAAACTCAACCCACTTATGGGGTCTGGTCTGGGAATCAAACCTGGGACACATTGGTGGGAGGCGAGTGCTCTCCAACTGCACCAACTATGCTTCCCCATGAATCGTGGCTTTTAAATTATTCCTTTTTCCTTGTGCTAATAAGACCAACAAGCCTCATTTGAATGGACAAAATACAAAAGAAAGGTTGCTTTGGAGCGAGGCTAGTCTGTTTCATTTATTTAGCACAGAGACAAAAGGATAATAATTTTATTGGCCCCCATTTATCGATGTGGTTTATCATGATGATGGTGGCAGTGATGGTTACTGGAGTTGGTAATGAAGAAGGTGTTGACCATCACAAAAACAAAATGGTGATGGTAATGTCAGTATCTGTAGATACTGGTTTTGGTGGTTGTGAAGATGATGACATCTGACGATGATGATATGGGTGATTATCACAATGATTTTTTCGGGACTTTTTGAAAACAATATTCAATATAATTTTTCCAGGTTTCTATCCCTTTTTTTCCTTCACAGAGATGGTCAGCTGTATGTTGTAATCCTTAGAAACCAACAAAGAAATACCACTACTGGTCCAGTTGGAGCTGAAATTGTGCTCTATCAACTACAAAGGTCTCTATTATTATACAGTATGAGATGTCCCATTCCAATAATTTATTTTTATGTTGGCCCTATTTTTTACTTGGTATCATGTTTCCTTTTTGCTTCCAATTTCCATGCTTATTCACTTTTTTTAAAAAAATCACCTTTCTCAATAAATTTAGTTTGCATAAATTTTGTAAATTTGTAGTTGTATGCATGGTCACATACGAGGGCATCCTTCGTTTCATATTAATTTTATCAGTCTCCCTTATTTCCAGGGATATTCCAGCCAAAAGGTTTGCGGTTCTTCAGCTGAACATGATTGGAAGATTTGCTGTCAATGTTGTGGTAAGACAAAGGAACCAAATTATTGGCATTTTTTTATAATGACTTTGAAAAACTGTTGATGCCAATTAAGAAACTGTACTTTTTCTTTGACACTAGGACAACCTTGTGATTGTGCACCATCAGGCTTCAAAGGTAATTATTAGTTATGGAAGTGTCAAAATCTTAAAGAGCCTGCATGTAGGAGCAAATGAAAGGGGCAGGGATGCCTCGTCGTCTAGCTTAGGGGTGTAGATTTCGGATTTTGCTCTCAATTAGGGTGTTCTAGGCAAAACATCATCATATGTACAAGTACCCATGAACACCCTGTTTAGGGATGCACGCCAGAAACTTACAAATCAAAATATAAATTTGTAGTATATTTTAATATGGTCTCTTTTAGGCAGCAGGTACAAAACACAGGTCATTGTTTTACAAATACAGAAAGAATCCTAAACATTCATTAACACTGATGTTAGGCCTAATTTGGCCTAAACAAAACCTTCTAGGCCTAATGTTAGCATTGCATGGTAAACGGTGTAAGGTTGTTTCTGTATTGGTAGAAAGACCTGTGACCTGTGGACTTTAAGTCCAAAAAAGCCTGGGCCACGCCCAGATTGGTCTCCATTAGGGGTTTAATTCAAAATTTCTGTCCAGCATCCCCACCCCTTCATAATTATGCAAAGTCCCCTCTTAGGAAGGTAATTGCTGTCTATTTTCGAAGATCTTATTTTTGAAATAAAGTTGTTTTTATGCTACAGACATCCATGTTGTTTGATATAAGGATTGGAGGAGATTTTGATGGTCAAATTACGTATCATCAACCAGTTTTAGCTCCTCTTCCACTTGAACAAGCAGTGGTTGAAATAGGTGAGTCTTTCAGTCAAGCTTGACAGTGTTTTTTCAGTGCTTGTGTGTGTTCAAAACCGTTCAAAACCCATGAAGTTTTTAATAACAAGGCTGATGAAGGGTCTTAGGCTATGAAATTATTGTACATTATCTGTTTTGTTTAAAGTTCTGCAGGGTTGTATATAAGAGCCGGCAGCCGGCGAAGTTCGCCTGCTTCTCTGTCAGGTTTCGCCGGCTACTTTCATTGTTTGAAGAGTCAAGACATGTAGAGGAGATGATGTTTATGAGGTCTAAACTACTTGGGCTCAATACAAATAAAAATTTGCAGTGCCTATCTTTTCTGAAAACACATAAAAGACTTCTGACTCAAGGGCAGTTTAAAAACGTTATGCTTGAGACTTTCGTTTTGAAAAAATCTTGCTGCGGTGGCGGGAAACAAATATGATTTCAGTGTTGTCCGCCATATTGGATTTCGATATCTTTAAACAGCCACCGATTGTATCTTACCGGAAGGAAAAATCACTCAAGGACGTTTTAGTCCGCGCAAAACTTCCTTTAATCACGCCGCAATCATAAAAAACTTATAAACAAAGAAACACTTTCAAAAGGTTTGTTCTCAATCCAGAAGGAAATTTACATATGATGTTCTGCTAGCAACACGCTCAGCCTGCGTTCACGCATCTCTTACCACAACTCAACTGAGGAACAAAACTAGCCCCTGATCATTCACTAACCGCTCCTTCGTTTTCACTTCGAACCTTTCAGTTGATCATTTATAACGAACGTAGAAGCTGAGGACTCGTAGACTTTATTTAAACACTTGAACGTAACGCTCCTCGGAGTTAAAACCTACTTGCCAGCGTAAGTGCTCGTCCTCTCGAGGGCATCTCTACGCTTCAACATGACAACGGATCTTTATCCCACGTCACTCTTGATCAACCCTCACTGCTTTACGGAACACCTAAACTCTTCTGGAAAAAAACTACATCACTCTTTAACCGTTCGAGTGATTTTCAATTTTCGAAATTACTGCAACCAAGTTCCGCAAGCATATTTTCCCGCTAATTACACAATGGAACGAATGTGTGTCATCTTCACACCTAAACCGGATCGAAACATCCTTTAGGCCACTGGCCAATTAGTATCCTCCAATCAGCTTCTTTATTTAACAACCAATCAGAAGCCTTTGCTGGTCTAGTCCTTCAAAGTATGTGCCATGTTTACAAGTTGTCAAGTGGCAATATTTCCCAGGCTCGTTAGCTCCAGCAAAACCACCAAAAAGATACAAAAATATCACTCGACTTTTTGTTTATAGGGTTGTATTATTGAAAAGTCGCTTTGTCTTTACATGGTTTTTATAGTATAATTGCAGCTTGATTCATCCCTCTAATGTCTGAGTTTCATGGCCCAAAATGCCGGGAAATGCATTTTCCGGCATTCAGTTTTCAGTTTTCCTCCGGACCCACAACCGTCTACTTTGCAAAAAACTCCAGCTACTTAAAACCTTAAAGAAAACCCTGGTTCTGTGGAAAAAGGTTTGCCTCTGACTCTCGATATTTTTCAACAGACGTCTCGGCTAATGCTTAAGTTTTCATCAGTGATCTGAACGCGAACTTCATTGTCATAAGCTATTTAAAGTAACGTAGTGGGAAGCTTGCAGGGGTGACCATACAATTCATGCTTGCACCCCAGAGAGCTAGACGATTCTGACCGCCAGAAATCAGGCATAGTGTACAAAATCAATTGCACACAGTGTAATTTTGTGTACTATTGCCAAACAGAAAGATCTTTAAAGACCCGAATTGGGGAGCACAAAAAGACGGGCAGATTTTGATTAAAACTCCAAAGTTGCAAGCCATGTCCACCATTTCAGCCACAACATGAACTTTGGAAAAGTCAAGATCATTGGTTTTCACAGAACTTATGACATCTCCTGTCTACACTTTCTTCATTTTTAATCTCTTTTGTCCCTTCATTTGAAATTCTTTAATCATTTGGTCACATTATTTTAATTGTGGTTTGGAGGTTTCAAACTGAAGGTAAACCTTATACAACTAAAATACATACATGTACATGTACATGAATGCACCCTTTTGGAAACAAATATTTTTTGATAACTGTTTTTTAATAATTATTACAGTAACTATAATGAAGTAAAATTGTGTCCCTGAGAAAAACAAAGGAGGTATTCGATTTGAAAACAGCGGCATGCTGGAGGACAAAAAAAAGGGTTTATTTCTGCTTTCCAAATTACAGAATTGGCTCTTCATTTGAAAGAAGCTAAGGTAATCAAATTAAATAAAGTTAAAATACCTTTCTGCCAAAATTCTTCCCTTTTTGCTGATGCTCGAGAGCTACCGGTAATTCCGGTTTCTTGTGATACTAGGTCATCGGGCTCCTGAATTTCATTAGCGGGAAATGCAATTCACAAAATAAATCGCAGTCTGTGAAAACGCCGTGACAGGAATATACTGTAGGGCTGTTGTTTGCTGCTAGTTATGGTCTACTGATTTAAGCAATAGCCTGTTATAGACACTTATACCACCTATTTGGTGGCTCCATAACCCGCGTCTATAACCCACGTTTCAAATATAAGTTCGTTTGATTCATCGAGCCCTTCACCAGAACAAATGAGCCTAACAAATTGACCTGCTCCCAACTGAGTGGCTTTAAAGCTCAGTTGGTAGAGCGTTGCACTGACATCGCAGAGGTCATGGGTTCGAATCCCGTTGGAGCCACCTGAATTTCTCAGGTGTTATAATTTGAGACAATTCAACTTTAATTGTCCATAATTATAAGTGTGAAGATCACTTAATTCCTCTTTTGTCTAAAGGTGGGTGGTCCACAGGGGCAGTCCATGGACCGGGTCCATATGGGTGGTCCATGGACCTGGAGTCCATGTTTTGTATACGTCCTATTTATCAGCGCTATTTGAAATGGGTGCTTAGACTTAAATGAGAGACTCACATGACTTGCATGGCTCGCTGGCTCACAGATTGTCAAGATCCGATTAAAAAATGTAACATAATGGTCCATAACCTTGCAAAAATAATAGAAAAAGAGTTTTGGCATTGTGATCAGACATAGATGTACCAGTTTACTTTAATTAAAACTCATTCCCTTCAAAATGTGGCACAACTTTACTCCTAAAAGGAGAAATTGTCTTTGTCTTTTTTCAGAAAAGGCAGTCTAAAAATAGATCGCACATGGGCTCCTGGTCTTTAAGAATATGGTGACGTAGGCTTAGTATGCAGGGCTGTCAACTCTCCCGGATAATCCAGGAGACTCCAGAAATGACGTCACAAGCGTTATGATGTCTTCTGTCATCCCATCTCTATCAATTTTCAATGTTTGAATAGTTTGGGGGTTGAAAGCCTTGAGTATGGGAGTTGTTTGCTCTAGTCAAGTGCTCCTGCTTAAATTTTCCAGATAAGTGTGATGATCACTTCTCTCTTTCGTCTAAAGATTTTTCTGCTTATAAAACATACCGTATTGAATTTACAAAATGAGGGGTGGTCCTCAGGGATAGTCCATGAACCGGGTCCATGAAGAGGTCCATGGACCGGGATGGACCGGGTCCATGAAGAGGTCCATGGACCAGGTCCACAGGGGTGGTCCATAGACCTGGGGTCCATGTTTTCTATACGTCCTGATAAACAGTATTCAAGTCTAAGAACCCATTTTAAAACGGTTAGCTTTCAATAACTGCATGGCTTGCATGTTGACTCACATTTTGGCTCACGTGTTGATCAACCCACATGTTGGGTTGCATATTGTACAACCTCTTTTAATTAATTAATCAATGCCAACAATATCAATATTTTTTTTCTGTTGACAGAGGAGAAAGACCACACTGGTGGTATCAGAAAGAGGAGGATATCATGTGACATGTGTATCCAATGCAATAATATAGCTATGAATGTTGTCTTGACTTTCATAAATTTATAACTTTTGTACGTAAATGGTGGGAGATGATGTTTTTCGGCCATGATTTGATTCGAGAGTTGGACAACCCAAAAATCAAATGGTTAACCTGATTTTTGTTATAGGTGTGACTAAAATTTAATAATTCTGTGCAGTCCTTTACACCTATTTATAAAACACAAAATACCCACTGTGAAATTGCAATCATGTTGTTTAACAGTTTTAACTGATTTACCAGTTCAAGGAAGCATAAGGTTGGCATTGTGGGTCCACCTACAGTATGACTACTGGTGTTCTGATCTGAGCATGCCGTGATAATAATATTGGAAATTTGTATGTTTGGTCTTCAAGCCTGATGCTTGTGCTGAGAATTAAAACCCTTCTGGTACTGAAATCAGATTTTTTCCTTAACACAGTGTTTTTGTAGACTCCCAGAACTGGATAGTGTTTCAACCAAACATTATCATTGATGCTAAGCTTGGTGAGTGTTAATCTTCAGTTTTGTAGTAAAATAGACATTTCTATGGCCAGCAATTTCCTGTTATCCTTTTTGGACCAAAATGAAGGGCTGTCACTTACACACTGTATCTCGTAGAGGAAAACAAAAAAAGGAACACTGGGCACAGGACCTGCAAAGAATCAAGCAGTGGGATTCCCTTTTTATACAGATTGTTATAGGATCTTCCAGAGATTTTCATCCTTCAATAAAGATTTCTGAAGATCTTTGATGATCTTTAAACATATCCAAAGATCGTTTTAAAAAAGAAAAAGATCTTGAAAAAAGTTTCATGCAAGGCAACTCAAAATAAGACAAGGGCAAAGCTACTCGAAGACTAAGCACATGCATAAATAACCTTTATTAAAGTGTCTAAGCATTCTAGTGCCTCTTGGCACTAATTTGGGACACATTTATAGCAAATTAAGCTTAACTACTATAAAACATAATTATATAAAAACCGGCAATTTACAATAAATTATTAAAACTAAGTTCACTTACATTATTCAAACTAAGTACACTTTTATACTTTTCAGACTAAGAAATAATTTATAGTCATTCTCTCAGGTTTTCTCGGACCTCAAGTGTGGTCAAAATTAAGCAAAGAGGAGAGAGAGATTGGAATTTTGACAGCGTTTAGGACAGTGATATGCAAAAAGGACTTAACATCGATTGTTGAAGGATGTGGGAGTGAATGCCACTTATGCTTAGGTTAACTGAACATGTAACCTATCCCGTTTAGTTTCAGCATTTTTGGCTCACACATGCATTTTAACATTAAAGTTTATCTTCCATATAAGCAACAGTTTTAAAACGAGGTAAAACAATCTGCATTTCTTCTTCTTTCTCTGTTACTATCAGTATTCTCCTCATTAATATTAAAAATATCCGCAATATGGTTCAGTTCTAATTCGTTTTTTACTTTAAACATCAGAATGAGTATATCCTACAACCTCCTATTCAGCAAAGTGGTTAACTTAGCTCTCTTCAGCAACTGTTGGTAGTTGTATTATACACTAATCTTAAGGCTGTTTCTTGTGAGGGCTCCAATAGCCCATTTTACAGTTGTAGCTAAGTTACCTGGCCTAAGAATGGAAGTGAGACTGCCGGTGACGCTGTTTTTATACAAACCTTCTTGCTATTGTAATGTTAATATGGACTAATTAGCATTACAACAACACAATTTACATGATAAAAGCAGTGGGGGCTGTATCAATACAAAGTCACCGGCAGCCTTGCAGCCATTCATAGGCTAGGTCGCTGAGGAAACAACTGTAAAATGGCCTATTTACGACTATTAGGTGCTGTACAGCAATGCCACACTAGGTGGCAATAGGTAAGGTATGGCATAATGGCTGATTTGTGGAAAAGTAAACTGGCATTGACTGGGATGAGATTTTTAAGTCTTAGTATGAATTCCAATTATCCTGCTAACTTTCTTACACACACCACATATGTGATCTCTAAAGTTGAGCTTGTTGTCAAGATTTACACCAAGGATCTTAATCTGAATCTGTATGTGGATCTGTATGTGTGGTGTTTATGCTTAAATAGCCATTGGAAAACCACTTGTTTCAAACACAACAGTTACTGTATTTAATCCATGATCCCTTGATACAGAGGTGGGGTCTCTCGTAGAGCATGTGGGTCGTTTACATTAAATGATTGCAAGTCTCAAAACACTACATTTATGCATACTTGGACCTCCCTCATGTCCGATCAGTTACTATGATTATTAATGAACTCATTTAAAGTGCTTCTTTACGTTGTGTAGGTTGCTTATGGCAAGTGATGATAAAGCTAGAGCCCTTAGTCGTAATGATAGGTGACAAGGTGCGTGTACTAACCCAATAACCATTTATTTGTGATACAAGTGGAAGCTAAATCTGTAAGGGTATTTGTGATGGTGTGCTGCAGGCAAGCCATTGTGAATTCCATATTCATGAACTTCCTGCAAATAAATTAATATTATTGTACCTAACCTTATACGAGGACCATGCTACATTGTAGGTTTTGCATTTTGTAATTTGTTCACATTAATAAATTTTAATATTGTGTATTTCATATGGGAAAATACTTACCTTGATGGTTCTCTTTTTGAAATTATTCTACATTAGTAGCTGGCGGTAAAATAGATTTTTAGATCTACGGGTGTAATTACTGCGATAAGAAAGGTAAAAAGAGTAGGTGAAAGCAAAACAGATATAAAAAGCTTGGGAAATTAAGCAATAGAAAACATTTTCCATGTTTGCATAACCTGATATAAACATGAAAGGGGTTGGGAGAATTCGAGGCAGTTATGCAAACCCGAGATGAAGTCAAGGGTTTGCATAACTGTAACAGTACTGTCTCAAAGATAATTCAACAAATAAAGGAAAATGCTGAATTTTTCACCTTTTGATTGAAACAGATTTTCTTGACACATGCTCATATTTACTACCAACCAATCAAAACGCGCGTTTGACAATACATAACAAATCAAAATTCGTGAGATGTCACAGCCGTGTTTACATACTCTCATCTAGACACAGCTATTGACCAATGAGAGTGTGTGTACAATCCTAATTATTTTATAAATCAAGTTGGTTCCCAGGGTCCTCTCCTTGTTGTCTCGTTTTCATGTTGTTCACAACAAACATGGTGACTTGTACACAGGTGAAACAGACCTGTTCTTTTTATCAATGGATTGGTTCGGTTACCGGTAGGTCAATCCGATTATATTTCCGATGATCGCTAATAAAATCTCAGCTGATTCTCATCACTAGTAACATTTAAACTGCATATTTATAGGTTATGCAATGTGACATGAGATCTAAATTCTGTTGACTGTTGTCCTCATACTTTAACAATGGATCTATGAGTACATGTGTGAATAAATCACAAATATGTCCAGAAATGCTCCTAATTAGATGCACATGGATTCAATAAGCATCACAAAGTCTCCCCTGGCTCTTTTCCCCAACTTCAACATCACTGGTGTCTCAGAATACAGTCAGACAATTAAGGACGGTGCCTACTAATTGAAGTAATTTTTGCCCCGGTGTGTAATTATGCAGGAATTGTAGATCTTAACAAGTGTTATTGAAATCCAAAAAGAAAATTGGGGGTAACCACGCATTTCTCAAAGATAATTCATGAATAATATTTGTAAAGGGCTTTAAAATACAAAGCAATGTGTGGCGTTCTTTCTCAAATTGAAGCTTAAGTATCTCTCAAAAATGCATAGTTACCCCCTATTTTCTTTTTGGATACCAAGAGTACTTACAAAGATCTACTTTCTCCGGATAATTTTAAACTGCGCAAAAATATCCCTGTATTAGTAAGCATCAGCGACAGGAAATCCGAGTATCTGGATGCGCAGAATGTATGCGCAATAACAATAGTAGGCACCATCCTTAATCACATTCATCAGTAAGAATTCCGGTAATTTAAAATTTGCCATAATTTGTCTTCATTATTTATCCCAGGGCCTATTGGTTGATTTCCTCCTTCTTAGGAGAGAAAGCAAAACAGTGATCCTTACGGTTTTTAAACAAGGTAAAAATCTTCCCTAGACTGTTAACGACACAGGTTAAATTTGGGTTATCCTAAAAGCCGGATCCGGAATCCGGAATCACAGCTCATTGTTTTACCAATACAGAGAGTAAAAACTCCTAAACATTCATAAAAGCTAACCTTAGGCCTAATTAGGCCTAAACAAACGTTTTTAGGCCTAAGGTTAGCTTTTATGAATGTTTAGGAGTTTTTACTCTCTGTATTGGTAAAACAATGACCTGTGATTCTGGATTCCGGATTCCGGCTTTTAGGACAACCCATTAATTTTTAACATGGACTCCAGTGTTTCATGAAATCTTGATAATAAAAGTCAATTGCTTCAATTTTTTTACCCATCAATTTTAATGTTTTCATTCTTTAAAAAGAAGTAGATTTTTTCATTGTTTCAAAAAGTACCTACATGTACATACAGTCGACAAAACTTGTCAACTACTACTTAAGCTGACAGGAAACTGAAGTAATTAAAGAAAAATTCTTTCAAACTTTGTTGATGCAGTCAGTTTCTCCGTTCAAAGCAGCTGCTTTCTTCAAATTTTATTGAAACCCGTGTCTTTTAGTTTAATGCCACATTATTATTATTTTTACATTATGCCAACGTGTCGTGATGTATTTTCACAAAAAATTAGCCATACGTAGGCATAATTAGCATAAATCCTAAAGAATATTAAATTGACCATTATTATTTTATGAAAGTGGTTTATAGTTTTTTCGTGTTGATTTTGGTGAAACAGCTTTGACACCAGGGAGGCAATGCAGCTTGCCAATCATAGCACGCATGTTTGACAAGGTGAACTTGGCACATAGGAGCTACACACAGGAAGTGGAACAAGGGTCTCAACATGTGAGATCATTAATTTTCTTTGCATTCATTTTTCCTTTTTTAATAATTTGAATTTTCACTTTTAATGATACAGTATTGACTTTATTGATTATTTAGTCACCTGATGGTTCCAGGACTCAGTCACCTCAGAAACAGCATACCAGGTTTGTGTTCCCTGATTTTCTTCTTAAAATAATTGACTGTGGTATAGATTCACACCTACCTATGTATTATGGCATTAATGTAGTAATAATTATTATCACTTCGTCAGATTTTATTTGAGATTCATAACATGTTTTATAAATCAACTACTGTACATTTCCTTACCGGAGGTCTTTTGGCCAATTTTCTTGGATTTTGGCCAATAAACTGACTCCCTAACTCAAATCGGCCAAGCTGTACAGAATGGGTCGTGTTCAGGGGGCGAGCGCCTATTCGGTCCGACCTCGTTGAGCTGGGCCCTTAGTAATTCTGTGACTGCAAGAAAGGGCGATTAGCAGGTCAGATCAGGTCAGGTCAATCTGGTTCTCCCTTTTCCTGACACACTCCAGCATTCATCTTGACTAAAATATTTAATCTTAAAATAATCCCTTCAAATATTTTTTACATTGTTTCAAATTTAAGTTCTCATGCATAAAAAAAAGTAATCTTTTTTCCCTAGGTGTGTCCTCCTTGGAACAGTTTGCCTAGCACAGCTCTCCTTACAAATGCAATTCAGTCTTTTCAAGTAAATGCTATAATAATTTTTGGCAGAAGGCATATTAGTGTTATCACAATGGCGCCATTACCCTGTACCCCTTTTCTCTTTCTTTAGCAAATTTCCCTGAATAATTATTGTTTGTTTGGTTTATTTTTCATAAACTAGGTGCCAGACAATTGTTACTCAAGAAGAGATGTACACTCATGTTTTGTCCATGTTTGTTGAGAATGAGGTGAAACATGTAAATAAATGCTCTCTTATTATTTTATATAATTTTCCAAGACGTCAAGAAGTAGGTGTTTACTGTTACTTACAGGGTTCTTAGTGCCATTCTGTAGTCAGATTGGACAAGAAAAAAGGGATTGCTAACTCAAACAATTTGATTTGTTTTTATCATTTCTAGAATAATATTACAACTATAAAACAGTCTGATATTGTTAAATTTATACAAACTTTGTAACATTGTTTTCTTATGTTATTTTAGAGTATCAAGTATAAATTCATGGTCGCTGTGTTAGTAGAGTACATTCGCTCACTTAACCAGTTTGAAATTGAAGTAGAGGTAATAAACAGTATTATTAATTACACAGCTAGTAAATGTTAGTCCTTCATTTCATTAGGTTGACAATAGGCCTTTTTCGATATATTAAAATTCAGCTTGATAGCGAGTCAGTGAGGACAAAGACAAAGGAAAGTGGATGATATGTAAATATTTTTCACATTAATTCCCTTGTGTTTCTATTGTCTTTGTCCTCACTGCCTCACTTTCAAGCTGAATATTTAATATATCGAAAATGGCCTATTTCCCTGCAATAAAGCATGGTTTTTTAAGTTCATTTCATTACCCTTTGGTAACTGAAACCTAGGACATGCAGCTTTTCCATGGACTCTCTGGGTTTCTTCCTTTACCAAAAACCAGCACATAGTTGAGGCCCTTTGTGAGGGCAGTATGGTGGAGAAAGCTGTTGTTAATTAATTAATACGCATCCAACAATAAGGCACGCGCTGATTATCAACTCAAATCCAAATATCCTTAGTTTGCTATTCATGCAACTAGTCCGAACAACTTGCACAGGTTTGGGACCAGAAAATATTGTAATTGTTGCAGGAATAACGAGGTAAAATCTTTTTATGCTCTATTATCTCACTGTTTTAGTACATACTAAAACAAATATTCACCTCGGTGTTGGTGGCTAGTGGTGGATAGTTACCTCACCACCTCTAGCCATCTCCACTTCGGTGAATAGTTGTTAAATATACAAGAACAAGCTCTACTACAAGTTTGTTAGCCATCCTGCAACTCAACTAGCAGAGCTAATCAAGGGAGGGAGCTGTAGACTAGTTCATTACATTGAATATTTTCAAGAATATTGAGTGAGGACAATGGTTGCAAGTCATGCAAGCCAACATGGCAAGGCATGCGAGTCAACATGCGAATCACAGTTATTGAAAGCCTACCATTTTAAAATGGGTGATTAGACAGTTTAAATACTGTTTTATATCGGCACTATTTGAAATGGGTGCTTCTTAGACTTAAATGCAACACTGGCATGGCTCACATGACTAGCTGGTTCGCAGATTGTCCAGCCCCAAAAATATTACATGTAGCTGCTTCTATATATTTTTTAATTTGATAGTTTGGAAAGAAATTAAAATGAGTACGTGCAAAAGTTAATATAAGTATGTAAATGAATTTTTACGTTGTAAGAAAAGCAAAGATGGCAGTATAAGTACATAAATAAACTGGAGAATATGTAGCTGTTAATTTTCACATTGAAATATGTCCCTGGTTAGATTAACAACATCTAGGTTCACTTAAGAACTTTGTTCCCATTAACCTTTTTACTCCCAGTGGCCACTTACAGATTTTACTCCTGTCTAACGCCAGACAATAAAATATTTTTACTCATCAATGGAGGCCTTAAAGGGTTAAAGTGTTCTTCTTTGTTAATTGTAATGACTAGCTTTTAAAACCTTTCTCTGCCAAGAGTTTGGAATGCAGAACTTGGCAAAAATAGGCTTGAGAACAAAATAACATTGATTTTGACCCTTAGGTAAAACCAAATCAGTAAAGTCAGGGAATTTGGTATCTAGATCAGTGAGGATCAAGGCTTGTTTACAGACGGTTTGCTTTTTTATCAACAGCATTATCTTTATGAGCTCATTATCAACCTTCTTGTACACAACAACTGTTTTTACCAGCTGCATCAGGTACTTTTTTCTCCCTACTTTTACAAAAATGTACATAAACTCATGGTTTAAAATCTACAACAAAACTGCATAACCTGTGAATCATTATTTATGTGGGTTGAGTCTCTGGGAGGTACATGTAATGACAGACCCTAGACTCAAGTAAACTAGTGCATAGAAAAATAAGTGGGCATTTCTTTTGCAATGTGTTTTGCATAATATGTTACTCTT
>NC_090879.1:14090875-14098375 GCF_036669935.1 Montipora foliosa
CTACCTTCATGTCTGAAAGGCAGTTGTTTTCTGTGAAAAACTGAGTCATATTTATCAGGCATTTCAACTCCTCAATGGAATCAATGTTGTTCTCTGATATGTTCAGCACACACAAGGACTTCTAGCAGGGAACAATAACATTAAAAAACCATTCTACTTAAAATAATCATTATTAGAAACCTCCAGGAGTAAATTGGTTTAACCGTGTGACCACAAATTAATTTTATACTTACAGACAAAGCCTGCAGTGATCGTGGCTCAAAGAGCAGTTTTTCTCCAGGTGGTAGGTCTTGTTTCTCGATGTGGAGCTCCCTCAGACTTTCTAAATTTTCTAACCCTTCAATGACTGTAATTGAATTTGAACCAAGGTACCTATAAACACAAAATACACAACACATTTTGGTTTTGAATCTGAATACATACCTACATGTTATTGTATCTTATGAAAGAGTGGAGTGAATGGTTGGTAATTAAAGAAAGGATTGGTATAGGTGGGGGGGGGGAGGGGGGAGAGATTTGTTTGTATCCCATTCCCTCCCCACGGGTAAGTTAGTCCCTTTCTGGTTGCCTATAAATGGAGACTCTGACCTTTTCATGGCTAACCATGGAAGTTTGTAAATGAATCAAGTTTCACACAGACTACAAACAAATGCATCTTTCTCATCTGTGTGTCTGTGTGAGCATAAATGAACACAAACAGATTCATATATTGAGATACGTTTTCCAATATCAAAGTCACTAGATCTTGAGAGAAAAGAAAAATAATTTGGGGGCAGTCCTGACTTGCAGTTTTAGGGTGCTCGTGTGCACAACACCTTGGAAATTGGTATTGACAGCTGAATGATTGTCTTCACTACTTACAACTTTGTTAATCTTCTGAGGTTGTTAAGTCCCTCTATCTTTGTGATTTCATTCTTTTGGAGGTACAAATGGGTCAAGTTGCTTGCAAATCCAAGGTTCTTGATCTTTGAAATGTTATTGTCATAAAGATAGAGAACTGATAGATTTCGGCAGTGATAGAGGTTGTCCTGTAATTAAAACAAGAACGGTTCAGTTTATAAAATAAGCATTACTGCAGTTTTACAGTACGCGAGCCAGACGAAGCGATCCTTAAATGAACTCGGGTGCTTTTTTTCGAAATCATCTACTTACTATTTCGTCAATGTTCTTTTCAGAAAAATATAGATGAGTCAATCTTCGCACATATTGTTGAACAGTTTCATCTCTTCGTTTCTTGGTGTGGCTTGGAGATTTCGCGATCATTTCGAAAGTTATCTTTCCCATTTTGAAGTTTATATAAAATGATTCGCTATTACAAGTGTTTTGTGTTTATGCTACTAATCACGTGACAAGAAAACAGTTTTTCGTTTCCTTGGAAACAATCTTGGTTCTTAGGCTTCTCCTAAACGAAAGGACGTGAGGAACTGTGCGCTAAGCCGATCTGAAAGAAGATGGCAGCCGGAGGAAAAGTGACAGGTATCAATTTTTTATCAACAATTATTTACTCTAAAAACTTCTGAAGATTAGATTTTCTTTAGGTGCCGTTGTGCATTATTACTGGACAATTGTTTTCTCAGGGCTCTTTCTTATACACTTATTTTGAAAAGGATTGTTTTGCTATATGCGCGCATGGACGGCTAATTGGCTGTTCGATAATATTCCAGGGAATGTTGTTCACATGTCGTGTCCTTGGGCACTAGAAAGTGAAGCCGATCTGTCGGTGTCTAATACTCCTCACACCATTTCCATCAAGCGATTCTTTGATTATTTCCTGCTTGACTTGTAGCTTTCAAAGGAAACCAGCTCTATCGATATTCCGAAGCAACTCCGCAATAGATGGATTTGAACGTTCTACCGTACGCAGAATCACTTAGCGCAGGTCATTTTAAGTACGTGTGTGATAAATCTTCCTTGTATAAATAAATTTGAGTACCTCTACTTCCTACAAGAAGATAACAGAAATGTTCTGTAAGCTTTGTTGCGGAATATCTCCTCTCGAGATCGCAGATCAAGAGCAAAATTTAAGTCATGCATATTTAAAGTTCGCGTATGTAATATTAAACGATGTACGTTTCTTCTTATTATGCTGATTTTTCACTTTGCCAATTTTAGATATACCCTGGTGGAATAAGAGGCTCCAGAAGATCACAAAATGAGTTGACTTGATCTCATGTCACCTTATTATGTCGGGAGATCTTCAAGCAACAATTGAATTCTCTGTGGAGTTTTCATCGTTCCACAATGTTGATCTCTTCCAAAGAGGGTCAGTAAGATATGTTGACATTGTAATCCTTTTTTCCAGGGACCGTTTTTATTGTCAGTTAATCAAAATGGCTTTTAGCTCTTTTTGGATTGAAAAGCAATTATACGTTTTTGATTTTGTCTTTGTGAATCTTGGTGGAAACTTATAGAATTTTATAATCATTGGCATAGAGGTCATTCATTCATCCTTAATATTTTTATGAAAAAAAGCAAGGATAAAATTTAATTTTGGGGCTGTCTACTTGTATGATACTGTGTGTGTGTCATCTTACCTGTCATTGGAAAATTTGTGCATAATACTAAATAAAGATTTAAATGAGATTGTCAAAATAAATATTAATTTTATCTGATGTTGGTTTGAAGTGAATCAAAGAATTGCCTTCACTTAACAGCTTATCTGCTAAATATCTCCACACTGAGTTCTTCTGTGTGCTGATTTTCTTTCATCTAGCTTGCAAATGCAGACGAATTTCGGCCGTCATTTAGAGAAACGATTGCCAGAAACACGTTTCCGTTCACAGGCTAGCTTTCATCATATTTATGAGGATATTTTAATATGAAAGGTGATGTTTGAATGACTTATTTGATTATCAATGAAAGCTGTGAAACATTCCAAAATTCAACCTACAACGATAAAATGACTTTGAGATCCCAAGGAGTCTGGTTAAAATTGAATTTTTTGGATACCTTCATTAGTATTGGGCTGTATTGTGAAAGCAGTTGTTAGAAAAGAAACGCATGTTTTTGGGCGGTTGTAAAGTGAAGCAGACCACAGCAATATTTGAAACAAACATGAAGACATGCTTTGTGAGGGGAAATGCAAAACCATTTACTACTTGTTGCCTGTCACGTCTGACAATCCCTGCTGTTGCTGGAGTTTATTTTATATTTTGTGTACTGTACTGCACCTTATCTCTCATTATCATCAGATATTATCAAATTCGTTGCACACTGAAACCACCCCTAAAGACTGTATCTTGCATTGAAGTGGAGCAGAGACAGAGCCATGTACCAGGTAAATGTCTTGTCTTGTTAAATACCTGTACAAGTTTTTTTAAATTGTGTGTATTGGGCACTGGCACAGTTGTAAAATTTTGCTTCTTATAGGGTATTAAAGATCTGTAGATCAGAAGTAAGATAGCAATACAAGACTGTAATTTTATGAGTCCTGGTTTTCAATAAAATAAAAACCAGCAACAAAGTGTGATGGACGTCTTGAGAAAGAAGCAAAACAAATTTCCTTTTTTAAATCAACAGTACTGTAGGTTGAAGTCAAAGTTCTAGGTATCTCTGAGTACAACAAGAAAGGCTGTACAGGTATGTAATTCAACAGAAGTCTTTTACGCTGTACATTGTATATCCCAAGCCATTTGTTACTTAACAAATGGCTTGGGATATACAATGTACAGCGTAAAAGACTTCTGTTGAATTACATACCTCTACAGCCTTTCTTGTTGTACTCAGAGATACATGTACCTAGAACTTTGACTTCAACCTACAGTACTGTTGATTTAAAAAAGGAAATTTGTTTTGCTTCTTTCTCAAGACGTCCATCACACTTTGTTGCTGGTTTTTATTTTATTGAAAACCAGGAATTCCCAAAGGGGAAAACCTTGAACAAATCCAAGCATAATTGAAAGACAGCCCTAAAATTGACATACTGTACTAGGCCTTTAATTAAGCCCTTTAATGTTTATTTGGTCTTTAGTTTCTAACACTGATCTTTACCTGTTTTGTTATCAGGGCAACAGGGAACTGAATATCAATGTGGATCAACTATCACTCCATCTGGCTTGACAGCTGTCACAAAAACATTTCAAATTCTTTACAGGAATGAAGCTGTGCCAGTGAATGATTCCTTTCTTTTTCGTCTTTACATGTTGGTCAATAGTGATAAGGTAAATTGGTACGGTTTTCTCTATGTTGCAACAGGGTCAGAGGAAGGGGACCAGCGCTTAAAAAAAATAATGAGGGAATGTTTAAAATAACGCAACTTCAACTATGTTAAATCTTTCTAGTCAATGTTACAGTAGGTCAGGCACAGAAATTTGGTACTGTCAAATTGCTTTTAAATGACAATCAGTGATATCAAAGTTCTTGTGCAACGTTTATGTATCTCATCGACTTAGTAATTTGGCTTGATAATGATGACATGAAGTTGTTACACATCGCTCAACGACGTAGATAATTGTTATCACAGATTTGTGTTCTTACAGAATGTTTCACCAAACCTTGTGTCATGCCAATGACTTAATAAAGGTAAATTAACCACTGCACTTAAAGAGATTGACACCTGTCGTTTCAAGCGTCAGCCCTTTTTCAAAGCAAATCTCTGTACAGTGGTTCATTTACTTTTATCAAATGAATGCAGTTCTTAGTATTTGTTGTGTCCTAAATAGAGTTTAACAGGAGAGGGATCATTGCAGCTTCACTTAACCATGATTTTGAAAGTCCTGTTCTTTCAATATTTTATTGTTTTCATTGTTAGATGGTCCAGGAAGTTGACCAGGCTGATTTTCAAATGAATGTGGAACTATTATTCTCAGACTCAGAGTATGGGTGAGGAGTTTTTTTTTTTTTTTTGAGCTGAGTGTCGCTTACATGATTTTGAAACAAGTGGTAGTCAGAGCATATCTAATAGACCAATTCGGCTAGCACAATGTTGTACCCAATTCGAATCACTCAGGGTTAAAGATTCTTAGTGTAGCATTCATATGGAAATACAGTATTTGGAACAAAACATTTTATTCCCAAAGGATCTGAATTGGGTACAACATCGAGGGAGCCAAATTGGTCTATTTCAATGTATACTTCAGCCTAATTCTTTCATTTTTGTTATTGTACTTGTTGCTCTGTTATCTTTGATTTTAGAATTGACTCAATTGATTCACTGACCGTAGTGAGTGCCCAGACATTGAAGCTGCACATGTCCTGTGTCAAGGGGCTCCATCACCATGTGCCAATCCTATTTGATTATTATCACTTTGCCGTCATCGACACTACTATTCATGCTACTGTAACAGCACTTGGTTTGCCTAATCACAGGTATTGTATGTTACATGTGTAAGTGACAAAAGATTCTCGACTGTATTGAACTGCTTTGTAAGTTCCTTGGTTATTTTATTCTGAGAGGTACTCTGTTTTTTTCAGCTCACTAAAAACCATCATTTAAGTGTTGTCTGCTTTGATTTCATATGATTAATTTTTTTATTTATTCTCCCCATTTTTTAGTAGAGCATAGTGCTACCGAGTATGCTACATGTAGATAAAAATGTATCAGTATCAGTATTAGTATTATTGTTTTTGTTATTGTTATTATTATTATTATTATTATTATTATTATTATTATTATTATTATTATTATTATTATTATTATTATTATTATTATTATTATTATTATTATTATTCCTTCACAAGGCAAAAGTAAGATTTAAGTGTCACTGAGGAGAATTTTTGTATGACTGGATATACCGGTAGTTTAACCCTGGAAGATTCTTATGGATACATGTACATGTATACATGTAGCTCTTGCACTTCCTGAAACCTAAGTATATTATTTTGGCACACACCCAGTGATAATCAAGCTACCTGTAAGTAAATGCGGTAATCATTGGTGATGCAGTGACCAGATAAGAAGGGAAGTGAATGATGATGATGATGATGATGTTGACAAAATCAATGATGCTATTGGTGAGGATGGTTGTGAATGTTGCTGGTAGAAGTGGTTGTTGTGATGAAAATAATGATATTGTCTGTGTAATAAAGTAAATTACATGTATTTGTACCCACAGCATTCTAAGACCTGCCAAGAATGCCTGGATGTCCAAACAGCCTTCCAATCAACGTGTCTCCTCACCTACTTTCTATGTTTCGTTGTTCAGTAACAAAGCGTTGGCTCCTCAGGTATTCATGTATGATGATTTCTTTTACTGCTGTTTTGGTTGTTGCTAAGAAAAAATACATTCACAATGATAAAAACTTTTTTTCCCTTTCACAGAGCTCTAAGACCGCTGTTGTTGAAAGGCAGTTGCAGTTTGCTTATGACACCCACAGGTTTGTCAACAAATACAATGAAAGCAGGAAGTTTGTATTTTGGCCTTTATGAACAAGGCGTTACTTGATTATGGTTTCCTTTTTTCATCCAGGTCATTATGTAGTACGTTGTTGTCTTCTCAAGTAAATCTGTTAGCTTATTTACAGTGTCTAATGGAACTTCTTCCTGAAAGTCAGAGAATTGGAATAGGTAATGTAGACGTTAATAGTGAAGAACTTTTGTAAGAAGATGTATGTAGTTGAACTGTAGATACACCTGTATGCCAGAGTTTGATTGGTATAGTGATTATACTGAACAATCATTAGAGTGAGCAACCAAAGATTCTGATCAAAGATTCATGAAAAACAATCATTATGGTGGATTTACATGTAGACTTCTTTCAATCCTGGAATTTTATCTATTGTCCTTTTTTAAGATTTTAGATTATACAGTACATGTAAGGTGGCCATTATCGAAGCCTTCTCCCTTTGTGATTGTATTTGGCATAAAAATTTGATAGACTATCTCAACCTAGAGGTTTTTCTCCAGGTAGCCCAGTTTTCTTCCCTTGTCAAAATAACCCCCCCCCCCCTCCCCAGGAGGGGGTACTCCCAGAAAAATTTGGTAGAGGTTTGCAGCCCACTTCCTGAAACCCTTACCCTAATTTAGACCAAAATCTGCAAATTATTTTCATTTACGAGACATGATCGCAAGCTCTCTCTCTCCTCCCGCCCACCCATCCCGCAAACCCCAAGGCGATTACATCTAGCTGAGATCATGCATCAATTGATTGCGTAGCAGCTGCCACAAGGCCCCTTATGTACCCTCGATTTTGTCAAGGTGGCCCCTTTTGTACAGCTGTATGTAAGACTGCAAGAAAGATTGATTTAGCTCATGCCCACCTCAAACGCCCTAGGATGCCCCCTCCCCTGCCCCCATTGACAAGTAAAATCATTTGGCGTTAGACAGAGTAAAATCTAGTAATTAAGCCTCACTCTCAGAGGTCAGTGGGTTAATACAGGGACAATTTTTTCATTAGGATTATTCACTGGGAGTAGTTGTATTCTTTGTAACTGTACAGTTTGTCTTTTTTGGAACTGTGACGAAGTTTTTGGTGTGTAATGGATCACCTGATAGATTACTACTTAAGTTGATTCCCTTTTCTCTTTCTATAGGCATAGTGGACTTTGGTGAAAAACTGGAGG
>NC_090879.1:14108375-14113375 GCF_036669935.1 Montipora foliosa
TGGGCTTTCAGACTTTTAAACTCACGTTATGCATAAATAATAAGCTGTATTCACACGATAAAATTTTAAAGGCCCACATTCGCCCAAAAGTCATTGTGCACCGTGACTGAATTTCGTGTAACACGAAATTACCTAAATATCTGACATGTTTCACGCGTGATTCGCCTGAGTGCCTTTAGCCAATCACATCACGTATTTGGACAAGTCGTAATTTGAAAAACAAAAACAAACGACCGCAATGACTTTTGGGTGAAGGTGGGCCTTTAAGCTAGTGAGCCTTTGACGTCACTTTTCCCTGGATCCAACCCTCTGAGGTCCAATCGGTCAGTTTTGAACGTGAGTAATGGCGGACCGTGAAATTCAAAACTTACACTCAAAGTAAACGGCCTTTGGATAAAAATCAAAGCTCAAAATTTTGCCAGTTAGGTGTTAAGCAAAAACACTTTCAAAATCTGAAAAAAAGAAAAAGGAAAGTGATTTTTTCTTATCACAGTGGCACTTTAATGCTAGGTTCAATAGATCAATTTCGAAATATCAAAATTCAGTCCGAAACAAAAGGTATCATCTCGAGGCTCTGGGGAATAAATGGAAGGATTTGTATGAGTTTATTCCCCAGAGCCTCGAGATGATGCCTTTAGTTTAAAACTGAATTCTAATATATCGAAAATGGGCTATTGTTTTCTCACTTTGTATGTCATTTTTCAACAAATGCTCTGAAGTCCTACGAGTGTGCAGATCGAGCCCAAAGCCAGTAATACTCGGTTTTCACAATGCAAATTGCAAATGCGAAGCCAAACGGCGCCCACACAGAGAACTAAACGAAAGGAAGCTGGGACATGCTGTCGCGGACGAAAACTTTCCAAAGTGGCGGACAAGGCTGGTGCCATCTTAGTTTCAACTTGGACCGTTGTGGCATGGAGCAAGTTGTTTACACCTCGCGTTTACGTTTGCGTCTCACATGTCAACCAAGCCTTGGAGGTGTTTCAGTCGATTTTTTTAACAACATAAAAGTGACATATTTGCTTTGACCTTTTACTGAACCTAACAGCGCAACGAATTGATAAGAAATCTTGGTGCCATGCTCTAGAAAACAGTAGTGAGAACTTGCCATGTCTGATTCTTAATTACAATTTTCAATGGTTGTGGAAACGGTGTGATCTTTTTGTTAAACCAATGAAATGATGCATCTCACTCTCTGCAGTTAGATGTAAAAATTTCAGCTTAGCATTTTTCAACGGCCTTTTTCACGCTTTCCTGTTTTTCTCCACAGCTTTGTGGGTCATTCTCTTGGGAACATTATCATACGGTCCGCTCTCAGCCACCCTGAAATGAGACCTTTTCTGGATAAGGTCCACACGTTCCTATCCCTTTCAGGCCCACATTTAGGGATGCTTTATCCAACCAGCTCACTCGTCAGTACTGGTAAGCATTAATTTTTCGCGCTGTTACTTATAGTCATTAGCGATTTTTAATTCAGTGCTGTCGAACCGATTGATTATTACTCAAGCAAATAGCAACAATACATCAGCAAATGGTTTGAACCCAAGAGTCCTATCAAAACTTGATGAAGATCGTCCGGGTGAGAGTAGTCCTGGGAAGGACTGTTGTAGGTGACATTGACTGACGTTATGACAACGTGACCGGAAGTCACCGGCTTGACTGTCAGAGTGACTTCCGCTCAGGTTTTTGAAACGTCAGTCAACAGGGACCATTAGGTCGGAGGACGAGGACGACTACAAATACGAGATTTCCGTCCTGAGCACGCGCACTTCGAAAAATGTTTGCCTCCGAACCTTATGCGCATGCCCAGTAGTTGTACTCGTAGTCGTCCTCGTGCTAACCTCGTGCTCCGATGTAAAGGTCTGTAATGTCACCGACAACAGTGCTTCTTAGGACTAGTCACCCGGCCCATCTTATTTCATCTATGCATACATTCATAAATCAATTATTTTGAACACAAACACGTGCTTATGTCCGCTAACCGCGGGTAGACGCAGATAAACCAATCAAAATCTCCAATCAAAAGTAACCAATCAGATCTCAGTCAAATCAAATTCATCCAGTATGTATGGACGGAAAACGAAAGTAAACCAATGAGATGTGGAATCACATTCAGGAGCCGTCGCTAATCGCGAGAGAAAGATCTCGAAGCGAATACACGTGCAGTTTTTGAGCGCGGGAACGAGGATATTGTCCATTAAATTTCTACCTATAAATCGTGAATGGGGATCGCAAATTGTTTTGGCCAATTATCGAGCATAAAAGTACAATCATATGGTTACTATTGTCTCTTAACTTTTCAACCGTCAAATGTTTCAACTAACCTGATTTTACGTGGTACCTGTCTAAAGATTTTTCTCCATTCTAGGTTTGTGGTTTATGCAGAAGTGGAAGAAATCCGATTCCTTGCTGCAGCTGTCGTTACACGATCATCCCGACCCACGTCAAACTTTTCTCTACAAGCTGAGTCAATCAGAAGGTGTGGTATTTTGTCCTCTTTCCTTGACATCTGCCTACCTCTTGGCTCCGGTGCCTTGCCATCGGTCTACTTCGCGCGAGGCCGTAGGCTCGAACCCCGGCCGGACGAACACGCTTAAAATTGTAAATAACTGAAGCCTGTGCTGCCTTTGGCGTTTAACCCGAAAATGGCCGGATGGCCTTCTGGAATAAGAACTGTTATGATCCCCGTCGCTGGGGACGTCAAAGAACCCACACACTTTTCGAGAGATTTAGCATCGTGTTAGCGGCAAACGTCTATCTGAAATTTGCGTTTCAACTGTCAAGTTAGAATAAAAGAATTTTCATGCTTTTCTGACAAGCAGGAGCACCCGTCACGTTTCACGTTTCACGTTAAAGCAATGCTAAATCTGTTTTCTCTTTGCAAAGAGTTAATCGCGGACTTTCCATTGTTGTAGTGCAGTTGCGACCCATTTACACAAAAGAGACAAAGCCCATGGAGAGACAACTATAGGACACTGTTATTATTTTATTTTATTTCATTTGTTTGAGCAGTTTGAAGTTTTGGCAGCTATTCAGCTGATGTGGACCTGCTATACCCACCCACCCATATAATCACAGAGGACAGCCACAACACCGGAAACTTCATCCCCTACTCTTCTCGAATAGTGTGTGGGTTCTTTTAAGGTCCCACAGGGAACTAATGAACATGGAAGATATTTGTGGGACCGGGCCTACGGTTTATAGTCCTTATCCGAGAAGAAGACTTGAAAGTCTAACCATTTGCGGATGTAATTACAAAGGCAGCACTTTCTCCTGAGTTATTTAAAGACCCTGAGTGTTGGTCCGGCCGGAGTCGAACTCACGACCTCCCGCATGGCAGCCCGGTGCTCAACCAACTGAGCCACCGGTGTGCGGTTCCCCTTACGCAGCTCGAGCTCCGAGCGCTTACCCTAGCATGATATACCACATAGGACAGACCACAACACAAGTAACTCCATGCCCTATACCATGATTCGGCTCGGTGTTTTTTCTTGAAATGGCGCGGTCTGTTGTAGGGGGCCATATAGAAGCAGAAATAGCGCGGCTTAACTCAAGGGACTTTGCCGTTTGCTGGAACGTGTAGATGAGAAGCGCAGGGGTGTAAATCAGAATTTTCCTTTTTGGAATGAAAACGTTGCCTTTATTTTTGTTATCAAACAGGTCTGCAGTATTTCAAGAACATTCTTCTTGTAAGTTCGGTTCAAGATCATTACGTACCCTACCACTCAGCCAGGATGGAGACTTGCCGTGCGGCGACCAGAGAAAACACTGAGTTAGGTGAGGCCAGCTTTTACACAACAAATAATCTCACTTGTGCGAAATTGAAACGCCCGGTTTAAGAGAGCAGTTTGCACTCGAGTTTCGAAATTCAGAATTGGTTACTTTGGCCAATCACAACAAACGAAGACAATCAAATCAGCCAATTACAAGGCAAAGCAAACGAATGCAACTGATTCTACTTGTAAGCGCCGGAAAACACTTGCGAACAAATCACAATTACTTTCGACGCTTTATTGAAAACCAGGCATAACCCGAAACAGTGCTTTGCGGATTACATCAAATCTTCATATATTTGAACTGCGGAGACTGAAACACATAAGGGCCTGGATTTTTTCAGGCTTTCTTCGCAAATGTTTAAAATTTCTGCTTGACTGCGATGGTCTATGTATGTATTTAAAGTATGTATTTGTATGTCTACAATTCTCAGACTTGAAACTGATATTTAACATTCACATCACATGGTGTGTTACTTAGCCTTGAAAATGGCTACGTAGAAACGTCGGTTTTCCAGTTTTCTCTTTGTATCCTGAAGATGTTGTAACAAAACGAATAATCACTTTTGCTTTCATAATTTGTTTTTTCCTAGCCACTGCTTATAAGGAGATGATCGACAATCTGTTGAAACCGCTGGAGGACAGGAAAGATATGAACCTAATCCGCTACAGCGTGTATCATAATCTTCCAAGTTCCGCAAACTCGTTCATCGGCCGAGCAGCACATATAGCCATGTTGGATTCTGAACTGTTTATCGAGAAGCTTTTACTAGTTTCTGCGTTAGATTACTTTAGATAGTCGTAGGCATTGATAAGGAGAGAAACTGATTTGGATGAGGCTAGTGCTTATTGGAGTTAAGTTTTTCGCAAGCGAAAAACCAGTGCTTAGTTTACAGATAAATTCTGCCTGTGCTATTTTGATTTATCGAAATTCAGATTTCTACGTTGGTGGACGCTGCATAAAAGGTAGGCGATTTGGCTAGTAAAGAGGCTTTGTGTGTTATTATATACAACAAATGTGGTTGAGCTCTTCCATTGGCAAGACCTCTCAGGATTTGTTAATAAGACATTAGACGAAGGAAGGAACAATTGAAACCTAGCTTTTAAAGAGGTTCTGAGATACGGGGTGGAGGTCAGGATGCAGCTAATAACAACGTGGCTCAGGAAACTTTGCACACAACTAAACACATGACAGAAAGATTGGAATCTCATGTTAGCAAAAAACTG
>NC_090879.1:14118375-14120875 GCF_036669935.1 Montipora foliosa
AAAAGTCAGAGTGTATTGTATCTCCCTTGATCGTAGTTTCCCGTTTCACCCTGTGCTGTAAGAAGTGCATGTCACCTAATATTTTTTTTGTCATTGTCGAATATACACATAAAATTGTCAGTAAATATTTTTGATTCTTCCTGAAAAATACTGTTGGGAACAGTTGCATGTTAGTAAAGGCTGATGACATAACCCCAGTCATTCGTTTTTGTACACTTTTCCACAAAACGTCACGACAGTTCACGGCTGGCGAACGGTAAAAGAAAATTCAAGAGGGTGGTAGCTGGGAACTTGAACCTCCACGTGATTAGTTTGGACCAATGAAATTTCCAGAAAAGAGGCGGTCGAACTAAGTCGTGTGTCGCATGTGGTGTGAAGAGTCCTGCTAGTTTTACTACATTTCCTCCAAATTTTTAGTGTATTTTAAAGATTTTTTCAATCATATATTAAGCAGAGGAGTATCCTTGACCATGGGAGACCAGCCTGGTGCTGGTGGCTCTCGTTCATACAAAATCCGTGGGTATACAAGAGAGCGACAATCCGCGAAACCATACGCTCGACCGCCAGGGCGAAGAAAGGTAAGTAATGCCAATGTAGTTGGGAAGTAATTGAATTATCACGTAAAGAACGAAGCAAGCGGTAATGTTCTGTTCTTGAAAAAATATTTTTTCTTGTTTGCTCAGTTTAAGCTCACAGTTATGCCTTTAAAGATAATTTTAGTCTTCGTCTTCAACCTGTTGCAGGGGGTTATCGAAACTGTCAAGGATTTTTTCTCTCCGTCTTGGCTCGTAGATTTGTTCAAAGGAAATCAAAGATCACTGGCTGTTACAAATGAAGACGCTAATGTTGAAGTAGAAAATGATAACGTTTCGCAAACCGTCGAAGAAAGCTCCAGCTCAACTTCTAATGAGCGATCTTCGAATATGCCGTGCGATGTTTCTGCTAGCAAAGTAGGGAATGGACAGCTGAGGTCTTCGTTAGGGCCGGGATGTTTTTCGTCAATTTTACGTCAACGCGAGGAGGTTTTAAGCGATTTTCCTTCCACTTCAAGACCTTCGCGAACGTTTGGACTATCGAGTGGTTTTGATCGTTTGGGAGAACCTTCAACAAGTTTGGCCAGATCTGAGGATTTTGACAGAGAAGTTCCAAGCTCGAAGGGAGAGGATGTTCATCTGGATACTGTGGCGGTAAGCTTTACCTAACTGCACTGGTATAGTAATAAAATTTGTGTAGTTTCTTACATGGCCGATATTACTTCATCATTCTACCGAAAGGTCTAAAAAAGCAATGCTTCTTGACAAAGGAGTGCGTCCAAGTTTGGGATAAGTTGAAATCGAAGGTAAATGGGTTTGTGAACTCTTACGCAAAGTTTCCAAATTCTTATGTTTAAGTTTCATTCTTCAAGTCATCTCAAAATGTAATACACTTGTGACTAAGTTGTATTTCTGACTCGGAATTTTTGTCAAACTGTCTTACCAACTTGTTTTCTCCTTGCAACCAATACTTCATGAAATAACTGTGATTCGTGCTATTGAAATAGTGAGTTCCTTGTCATTTTTAAAATTTCCAAGCTCACTTAACTTCCTCTCAAGATTTTTTGTAGTTTCAACAGTTTGTCAATATATTTAGTTTTATGGCATGTGGAAAGAAACAAGTGATAACATGTTGATCAGTATTACAAGAAATGTTTTGACACGATTGTGATTGGTGTTGGTGAGTGTCTCGAGGTTGCTGTTTTTTAAATAGCAGACATCGGCTATTTAGGTGACGAAGCAGTTGGGTGATTAAAATGCACCAAACATCCAGACATGTTCTTTGGTTGAAAATGCTGTAAAGTTGTGATGTATGTCCAGCATTGCTGCTTTCAAAAAGGGAACTTAGTTGAATTTGGTTGCCTTGAATTTGTTCAAGCTTGTTCAGTAATGTAATTTGTACAAAGCAATCAGAAGGGTTAGAATTGATCATCAGTTTCTCTGATAGCAATATATATAACCCATAACTATGTGTAACATATTTAAATCAACTTCAGTAATTGTCAACTGTCACAAGTAAAATGTCTTTTTTGCTCTGTTAGTTGCTATCAATTTGATCACCAAACATTGTGGGTAATATTAATGTTTGACGGTACCAGATATGTTGATTCAAGTTCTGGGATAACTCTTATGTGTTCATGAAATATTGTATTGACTGACCATGTAGTGTTTAACAACACTTTTTTCTGAGGTCATAGAATAATTGGTATTTGTCAACGTACAAGCACAATGTTTGATTGCACTGGTCAAAGTAGAAATTATTTGGGCCAAACTTGTGATGTTAGTCTCGTGAGAACTGCTCAGTGAACCAAGGATAAAAAGATAATTTCAAAGGTTTTTTTGATTTCATGCATAAACTTAAGTTAGCTAGCTTATTTCATGTGTAAAACTCTTTGCAGTATAGTTGTTTTTTCTCCAGATTTGTTTTCTCGGATTTCCTTGTTTTCGCTCATTTTGAATTTGTTGGA
>NC_090879.1:14125875-14203375 GCF_036669935.1 Montipora foliosa
AGAAAACAATATAGCTTACTCACTGGGTATGGATGGAATTGATGGAGTCAATTACAGTCAATTACATGCAACTGTCGCATCGACCGCTGTGGCCAAGACACCTTCAAAACAGGAGGGTTTGAAATGATCCAAACAGATGTGACAGTGCTGGATATTTGGCAAGTTTTTCCTTGGATGATCCATTCTTTAAGAAGGACTTCACTTTAACAGGGAAACAATGAAAACTTAACTCTTTTGGTGTCTAAGAGTTCTATTAGAATAGCCCACAATAATGCACTGAACCATTTTCAAGTTTCTTGCATTCAAGCAAGACTGTGCGTAATGATGTCACGCTTAGCACCCAAGCCTTACCCAAGCCTGCTGTGGTACAGCCAAAATGGCGGACTTCCATTGAGTGATCAATATGGATCTTTCTGGTCTCATAAAGACCTCAAAATGTAAGGAACCCCTCAAATACTCGAATATTTCCTTTTACTAAGTTAGGCACTACAAATTTGGCACATTTGATTCTGTCAGTGGTCCATAAATAGTTCCTGAGATGTGAGCAATCTAGCATGAAGACAACTTGAACATCACCTTGTACAGTTTCTTCGGTTTTCTTTTGATTTTAAATAAAAGTGATGAAAAAAGTTGTAGTATATATAATTATATAGAGCTTACTTCATGTTCGTGAAGTAAGTCTGGTGCAATCACAAGTGAAAAGTGGCTGGCTGTTTTGTAATTATGGTTATAGTGTTCAGTCGGCAGTCGCAATAAGTCTGACTCGTTGCAGTATCCAGTTCAAATAGCCGGTTCTTGGCGACAAATGATAACCCAATAAACATTTTGATTTCTTGGAAGAAGCTGACTTATTATAATCCTGGCCAGGAACCTTGTCTTTTAACTTGTCGGGAATGCTTGACTTTCTTGTGTTTCCACTGCAAAAAAGTATTGTTTCAATCCAATTTTTTTCAATTACTGGTATGTTAAATGCAGGTGCTGGAAGTGGTGGTGTAACCAGCCAGACAGCCAAGAGAATACTTGAAGCATTAGAAAACATGTCTTCACCTTTGATTGTAAGTGCTGCATTCTGTTGGTAAATCTTTTTTTGATGAACTAAGGAAGCTTGAGTTCTAAAAAGTTTGCAATTTTGATCATCTAAAAGTAAACTTGAGGCTGAGGATGACATTGTGATGTTTTCATGGTAAATTAAGGTGTCATGTGAAAGCCAGCTATTAAACCAGACAAATTTTCGGTTGTTTATTCGTACAGGATGCAAGGAAAATCCCCACACCACCCATTTCGCCATCAGCTTCTCCTTTATCGTTCTCTGTAAGTTTAATAATGAGGATGATGCAGGCATTGGTTTGTTGAAGTCTGTTGTTTTGTTTTTTGTGGCTTTAAATCGTTTTTTTATTATATCATTAGACTCTAATTATACCTTTTCCCTTATGTAGCCTGCTCAACGGAAACGCCCTCCTGTTCCATCACGAGCTGTAGGCACTCCGCGTACCTTAAAGGTGACAAATCAATTTTTCTTTAACTGGACTTTAATTAATGATTAAAAAATTTATACATGTGCAGAGTTCATGAAAATGATCAAATGCATTTTTTCATTGCTAAGATAAATTCTCAGAAGTTATGATTACACTGTACTGCTTATAAATAATTATCATTGCAAAAAAGATTTACCTCCTACTAACGGAGTGTGAGGGCCATACTTGGGTCATGGCAGTACAGACCAAGTGCTGCAAGGTCCTTAAGTGAGCCTGCACAAAATGAAGCATCAGGTGAGGATTTGGTTGCTAACTAGCGGCCGCGCATGCTCGACACAGTAAGTTTCCCGTACTTGTCAGCCCAGCGAACACAAAAGAAAGGAGACCTCTGCTAGCAGGGAAGAAATAGCTGGATGGTACATCCATGTTTGCACCTGCAAAACTGGAATGTTTGAAGAGAGTAGGGGATCACAGCATCTGTAAATGTGACACTAAGACATTGGTACATGTAGAATAATTACCTACCCAGAATGTTAAAGAGAAAACAGAGCCGATCTAGTGCACTGGCAAAGAAATTCAAACACAATTACTTCCAAGTAAACCTTACTGAACTGTTTCTTTGTGTAAAAGAAATCTACCTTTGTCACACATCCCTGGTGGCAATATTAGTGTTCGATTCAGTTGAGTATGCTACCTTGGTTGATTGACCCCCAGAATTGTCTTTCTCTTTTATTTCAAATACGCTCGTCTCTTTGTAGGCTCGATTTCCTGGTCCTCCAGTGCAAGACCTTTCTGCGCCTCAACAAGCCTCTATCTCTCGATTAAAGCCAAAAGACACTTCTTCCCCAGAGACAGCTGCCATGTCATCAAGTTCAATGTGAGTTTAATTATCAGCTCAGTGTAATCCACCAAATTAATCTTTTATGGGGCTAAATATAATTTGGGCAAAGTTAAAACCAACCGGTGCGGTGGTTTTGCCTGAGATGTTGGTGGGACTTCAGGGAGTTTTGCTGGGGCATTGCCGTGTGCTTTTGGCTCAATTTGCTTTTTCGCTTGCTTGCTTTTTTCCCTTCCCTCCCTTTAAAATTTCGTATACATTCCACTGATTGGTTTTTCTCAGTGATGTTTGGAGGTGGACTGTGGCTTGGTTGCAATGGTGACCTTGTTGCTGAGGAGAGTGCTACCTCCTCTCTTGCTATCTTTACAGCACCCACCCTCCAATAAAATGTCTCAGTGTTTTAAATGATGGCTGTCATACAGTATTGTGCAAAGCGATATTTACAATGCTGGGGGTGGCCAAGTGTTGTCTAGTTATAGTGTTCTGAGCTTGAGAAAAATAATTTCTGAAAAACCTTGGGTCTCTTTTTCCTTTTCCTAGATTTTCTACAGCTACGACAACCGTCCCAACTTATTCAAAGGTACCATATTGCTAATGAGCTGTTATTTGTGCTGCATTGATAAAGGTAAAATAATCTGATTAACAAGACTACCCTGGAGTGAGGTGGTTTTTAAACCTGGCAAGATGAAATTAAAATTAATGTTGTTGGAACCCACTGGGAACTTGAGAAAATCCAAGCCCCAGATGGGATTCGAACCCACAACCCTCCTCAGCTACAGAGTCAAACAATGACTGACAGCATAGCTCATAACTTGCATATCAATAATTCAATTTATTTTAGCGGGGGCAGTGTTGGTAACCTGTTCTGTCAGTTGTCCCTTACCTGACCCTTCATTCCACATGTATTATTAACTGAAATGTTAAAACAGTATTATCAAGATAGTAAAAGTGTGTTTGGATATGTTAAGAAAGAACATCGCGCAGCAGGCATTTTGTGTTGTTGTGCATTTGGTTGCTTTGTGTGTGACTTTATTTAACTATTTGTTTCCTTGGTTTTCCTTTCAGCCCTTACTATCATCCTTTACCCCAACCCCTTTGCCAATTTCTCTGTCACCATCATCCTCTGATATTAAGGTTGGAGGAAAAGTGAAAAGTGCCAGGAACAGAGCTCATTATTCTCAAAGAGAAAGGTCTGAGGATGGTGGGGAAAATGAGGTACGTTTGACAAATTGTATCCGTTGAAAGTTATAGTTGTCCTCTTTCCTTTTAACTTACAGATTCTTGAGCCATGGTTAGTTAACCCATTGACATTTGGGGTTGCCACGTGTGACGGGTATTGATTTATCTGGCGTGACGTATGTTAATTACAGTGATACATGAGCACTAAAAATAAAACATATGCGCAGTAAACGTACATAAGAGATTGAGTTTTAGAATTAAGTTCAGCGGAAGAAGAGACAGTGAACTTCCACATGATGCAAAAATAGTTCCAAAAAGTAGTTGAAAAACGTGTCCTGAGGATCAACTGAAAATGTATACGTAGACTTTTCGAAGCAGCGCGTGTTAAGCTGTCAAGAAAGTTGTTTATCATTAACTAAGAAAGCGCTTGAAAAAAATAGTATATATTACAACTCAAAATATGCCTTGTGCAGTTTACAGTTGAGTCCAATCACTCAATGGATAAAAATTGTTTTCAGTTTATGCCAATCGCCTTGCTTTCTTGCAGGTATAAGTGCAAAAATTATACACCAAACGCCGCTGCTGAAACAGAATTTCACTACGAGTTTTCTACCTTTCGCAATACACAAAACCGCAAAAGTAATTAAGTTAATTGATAACTACCTTGTTTCATGAGAGAACAAACAAAGTCAAATTGTTTAGAAAAGTGCTCTAAGCACTTCGAAGACTCTCACTGATGATAACTTACGACATCACAAGAAAAACAACAGAGAAGATCGCTGGAGGTATTCACACATTTGCAGAATATTAACGCACTATTCATTTGACATAATTTGTTGAAGATACTGATCTTCCAAGGTATGTCGAAGGCAAAAATTGCTTCAAATTAAATTAGGCCAAAAAAGAAAGTTGTTATTCACAGTAAAAAAATTCATCGGTTGACCAATATAAAGCTTAATTCTGGAGCTTATCAATGCCCGTAATTATGTTAATACCTTTGAAGGGCTTTAATTCAGTGCGGCTTACTTCATGAAAACAGGCAAGACGCTCAGGGGTATTCAAGAGCTTTAGATGGGCATACCGACATTTCGTTTGGCATCAATTCCCATAGATCATCTCCTATGAAAACTAAGAAATATCTAATTTGTTACGATTATCTAAAACAAAATAAATGCTGGTGGCTGCCATGAAATCTGGAACTTGAATATTATCGAGCTGGTCTTTTCCAGGGAGCTTCTTCACATTGGTGTCATCATTTGCGCCTTGGTTGCCATTGTCTTCTTCACCACTTTTAAAGTCATCTGAATCAAAATTGCTATCACTAGTATCCCCTCTTCTTACAGGAAAACCATAAAAGCTCCCTTTATCCTCCGGATCCTTAAAAAGAGTAGCGATATCTCCATCATTTGATGCGTTACCTCACGCATCAGCCGTTGTTTTCGCATAATCTGAACGCGCGATCGAAAGGACAAAAAGCCAAACCTCGTTGAGTCTCTTATCAGCTGTCAAAATCTTCTCACAAGATGACAAAGGATCGGTCAATTATCCTACTAAATCTCCATAACAACAAAACGTATAGATTTTCTAAGGGGGAGTGGTTAGAGGCCTTAGATCAAGCCGCCATGTTTACGGCGGGTTATGACCAGTTTTGGGTAATTCAGGGGTCGTTGCGCACGGCCGGTTTGGATGCCAATGGGTTAATTAACTGCTTTGCTTACATGCAAGGTAGTTCCGTAGGGTATCACAAGGCTTCACTGCGACCAGCCAGCACCAGGATGGACTCTTGCCACCGTGGCATTGTGATACACATGACTTCTTAAACTAGGAAATTTTGCTTATCTTGTAGGTTGTCAATCCAATACCTGAGGTAAAAGCTGCTGTCCCGCTACCTTTACCAAATGGAAAGTCACTACCATCATTTTCATTTGCATCTCCTTCTGAATCCACAATGACAAATTCACCCTCAAATGAAATGGTAAGGTGTTCTTGCAGCATGCATAAGAATTAATCTTAATTATGTTGGCTACAAACAATTTTCCATGGTTGCATTTTTGTGTTTGTATCCTTTGTTGTTTTGCTAGATCCAAACCACTCTTGATTTTGTGAAAGATCAAAGGAATCAAAGAGTGACAAGACTAGTTCTTTGTGGCAGTTGAAATACTTAAAAAGACATGGCTGGCTGTCATTCGCCAAAGGACGTTGAACCCTTTACCCTTTTCACTCTCACTTGTTTATGAGCTTTGTGCGATCTTTACAAAGTGAGCTATGCATTGTTTGCAAGTTCATGAGTCATAGGCTGGCCTCTTCTTCCAGGGAAAAGATGTTGCAGCCACAAATTAAATGGGGAATTGCTAAGTTTTGGAACAAATGAAAAGAACGCTGAATCACAAAATCCTATTAACAATATTCTTTTTCCTTTCTTTGTAGTCCCCAATGGTCACCTCTACAGCAAAGGTGGACTTGACAAAAAATAATTTTAAATTTTCAAAGCCTGCAGAAAAAGTGAATGTATGCTCACAAGAATCAAGTAGTGGAATAAATCAGCTTGGCTCAAACAAGGTATGGAATATTTAATAAAGAATGAAGTCAACCCTTTCCTTGTCAACTCTTTCCTTCAGTGAAGACCAAAGTAGGGTATCTCACCTTAAAATTTGCTGTACAGCATTCTCAAGTTCTCATACCCTGTGTTGCATGGAGTCACGATAAGACTTGTGTCTACTGTCTGAAGGAACAAGTGTAGTTGGATACCGTACAGTAGAAGCTAGTTCCAGACATGTACTTGATGACATAAATTTTATGAAAGTGTAGCATGTAGCTTATTTCTTGCAATCATGGGCATAAGCAGAGCTTTAAAAAGAACCGTCTGGCTGTCTGAGACAAGTAGATTTCATAGGGGGAGCACCCACTCAGACCATGAGAGAATTCAAAAGATGTGTTGTGACAAAAAGTTTACAGTATTTTCCTGCTTTTAGCCCCTTGAGCAAGGCTGTTGAAGCTTGCTTGCCTAATAGACCAGTTTCGTATTCTCGCAGCTGGACTGGATCTACAGGGCTCGAGATTAAAAAAAAAGTAAAGTCGCATTTTTGCGACCAGTTAAGAAAAATTATTCGCAAATTCTCAAAGTTCAGTCGCAAAAAATAGGTTAATTATTAATAAGTACTTTGACTAATAAATTAATAACTTTTTGATCTTATTATCTTTCAGCAGCTTTTATTCATTTCTTATGATGTCTGAAAAAAGTTCTGAAATACTTTGATGGCACAATCAAGATCGTAAATTACAACGTTCGATCGATTTCATAAACGTACAGTCGTCAAATAATCCCATTAAACGCTATTTTGTACTTAAGATAAAATTCAATCAGTAAACGAAACAATCGTTAATCGTCTATATATGACTGATGTGAATTCCCTGTAATGTTTCCCCTCGCCAAATGCACCAAGGACTTAATTATAAACATGCTCTGCTCACAGAAAAAGCGTGAAGCTTCGAGAATTGGATGTGTATACATTAACATTTTCAATACATTTACCTTTCAGTTCCAGTTGTACTTAAAACGGCGAAGTCTATGTTTGATCGTGAGTTATAACTTTAAAGAAGTCTTAATAAAGACAAAACAGTAGGATATCGGAATCCTGTTGAAGTCTTAGGCACGAACACTCGTGCCACTGAAAAGTCGCCATGTTCGTTTTCAGGCTGACCGCTGGAGGCTTGGGTCAAGTATGGCACGCAATTTTTGATATGCAACCGCAGTGATTTTCTAGCATATAGAAAGGTATGAGATGGAGATATCAAGTTCAGCAGCAGTTCTAGAAAAACCGAGATTGGTGAAAAGGCTCCTGATCATAAAGATTCTGCAACAACCTTTTTAATCCAACCACTATAAATTGTATGCTCCAAAAACAGAGGACTCAGGAGCTCCCACAATCAGTAACTTGAAAAAATTAAAGTTCAGTATTCTACTTATTAATAATGTTCCTTGTACAAATGGTTCTTAAGGTAATTATAATTTCAGCTGGGATTCTACTTTGAAAGACAAGTAGTGACGAGTAGTTAGTCAATCATCGTTTAAGAAATGAGCCCTTCTTGGTCGTTCTCCTTTGGACTTTTCCCTTGAAAACCACCGGTTGACTGCAGGGGTTGGCTCGAACTCAGAAACAGGAGGGCCCTCAGAAGACAGGCGAATCAGGTCCTCCAATACTGATACGCTGAGAGTTGCCCTAGTGCTGCCCTTGATTCGGTTCTGTGCCGACACAGCTCGCTCACACTGTGCGGCAGATATTGGAAGCACAAGAACCATTTCCACCAGGTGTAAGACATCTTTGTAGTCAGTTTTGTAAGGCTGCTTAGTAAGGAATGTCTCCCATAGGCTGCCGTAATCCATCTTGCGAAACTGGCCATTGATTTGAATCTTCATAGAGACCCATTCATCTTGAATAGCGGTGATGTCACAACCTGCTCTCTCTAAAATCGGCCAAAACCACTTCATCAAACGCCCAATCTCTTCTCTTCCATAATCTATTAGGTCGCTAGGACGTACTGGCCAGCCGTCAACATTAAAAACAAGCATGTCGCTGACTACTTCTTTAGGACCATAATAAGGAGCATCGCTTGCTTGGTTCCCGGCACTGAGCAAGATGTCAAATCTCTCGCGAAGACCTTGCGTTGTGAGATTCACGGCCGTTTCCATCTCAGACTGGAAACTTTCTGATGTACTTCTTCCACGCTTGGTTTGTCCTTGAAGAGAACCACTTAGAGCAATCCCTTGGAATGTTTGAGTGCTTTCGATCATCTTCTTGAACTTGGTAAGGTAACCATCTGGCTCAGGACGATTTTTGAGGCACTCCACGCGTGTCATTGTTTCCTTAAGATGCGACACTGCTGTTGGGAGGATGATGTCGTTTCGCTGCATTTGAAGACTTAAACGACTTAGAATGGAAAATAGATCTGCTAAGAAATGACAGAATGCAACAAAATGGATGTTTTTCATCTCTACAGAGACGTGTTGCGCTCGTCCCTTGATGTCAGCATTTTTTGAGTTGACACTTAAGTCTTCCATATGCATTAACACGGCGGCATACTGACCAGTAGCAGAAGCAGAGGTGCGGCCAACAAACACTTTAAGGGCACGGCTGACGTGAGGAAGCCAACGAGTGCCTTTCACTTGTGTGGGTTTGAGGATGTTCGTTTCCAATTCTTCAGCGATGGACTTCAATTCTCTTACACTCTTCGGACTGTAATGGTAGGTCTTCCAAATCAGGTGAAGGATATTGTAGACAGTGTCTACAGACTTGCAGCTTTTCTGCAGCTCGATCAGGGCTAGTTCTAGTCGGTGAGGAAGGCAGTGGAAATCCACGAGGTAGGGAACTTCTTTTCTTAACAGTGCTGCAAGCCCGCTCTTCTTGCCCAGGTTCACAGAAGCACCATCGGCACCAAAAGCCAGTATTTTTTTACTCCAGTTCTCCACCCCTGCCTCTTCAAATGTAGCGCTAACGGTCTTCTTGAGTCCTAAAACAAATTTTTGAAAACAGTTTAAACCCCACTCTGTGCTTCTAATTATAGAAAAAAACATATCAAGTATAAAAATTTCAAAAGGTTCGTACTTATGACAAGAAGCTACTTTGTTTTAGAATCTCTAAGTCTTACTGTTAAATACTGTAAGTAATCCTAACAAAGTCATGGTCAGTCATAGCATAAATTAACGGGGATTCCCCTCCCCCCTTTTTTTCTGTACGAACCTCGCATGATTTTGTTTGAACAAAATATATCGGATGCTGCAGTGATTTAATGGAAGGTTGTGATATTTTTGCTTACCTTCTGCGTGCGCATGCTCCACAGCTTTATGACCAATCAATCTATTAGTGGGGCGACCATCTTGAACAAATCGGCAGAACACAGTTTCGTTCTCAATCCCTCCAGCATCTGTTGCACCATCTGCCATCACACTTATGTAGTTGTTTTTGGCAATTTCAGCAGCAAGATCTTCTTTAGCAAGTTTACCGATGACAGTAATCATTTGAGCACAAGCCCTATCGTTTGCGTAGGTGGATGTTAACTGTATGCCATTTTTCTTCTGCAGATCAATAAGCCCGTGAAACTTGCTAAACGGCAGTTCCTCCTTGGCAATGAAGTATGCGGTCGTCATTTTCACGGCAACTTCCTTGCGCTCCCGTTCTTCCAAATCTTTCTTTCCTTTCGAGAAACTTTGAGCAAGGACACTTTCTCGAACTGGCTTCTGCCTTGCCAGGACTGCATTTTGGGCGCGCATGTGAGCATTACTTGAGGCATGTTTTTGCATAGTCTCTTTTTTGGTCGACTTGCATCCGGTAATGAATTGATTGTTACCTGCTACCTCTGGAGCACTACAGCAGACACCACAGCGAAATGTGTCATCCTCGTCTGAAATCGTCAACCAGGGGAACTCATCTTTCCATTTCAATATAATCTTCTGCTTTGAAGAACTTGTTGACTTTTTAGCCTCAGGCTCTGTTGTGTTTTCAAGACCAGTTGCTGCTGCTGTCCGTTTAGGAAACTTTCCTGAGGTAGATGTAGCAGTGGCACTACTAGCCTTCGGTTTCAGAAACGAGAACAGAGTCCCCTGCTGCTTTGCGTTCTGGGTGACACCAGCGTTGGAAGGAGAGCTTTGTAGATTCTCATCAGTTGATGTCCCAAAGACTATTGGAACAAAGTGGTTAGGCTGGTACCATGCTCCTGGTCGTGAATCTAAGTTCCCATCCCTCGACCACAGGATATTTATTGGTTCATTCGTAACCTTCAAAGAGATCTCCGATGGGCATCGCCTTGGCTGGAGTTCTCGATGCATCAAAGGGCGGTACCGAAAACCAACATTGGGATATATAGAGCGTATCGGAGTTGACATAACCGAGGAAAGACCCATAAAATGCACGAGGGAAGACCACTCTCCCTTTTCACAAGCGACAAAAGCCTCTTCTTTGACAGCTTCCATTTTGTTCTGTGATGCTGTGTATCTCTGTTCACCTCTCGGTGTTAGTGCAATTGAGAACAAAACATCCTCGGCAAGTTCAGGGCTACATCTTGAAGTTTCACTAAACACCTCGTGGTCAGCGTAAAATTTGGTGTTAAAATACAATTCTCCGGCCACCAGAAGGCGCAACAAGATGGTATGGTCTTCATGGCCGAAAAGAACGACAGATGCAGTATTAAAAAGACAGTCTCCATTTGGCGTGGTTCTGAGGGCGAAAATATTTTCTCCTTGCTTGGCCGTGACATCTGTAGGAATCAATGCTGTGCCAAGAACATCACGAGGAAGGTTTTCTAGTGTTTTTCTCGCAGCTCTGGTTGCATCGCAAAATGCTGCTTGTTTTCTAGCAAATATACTATTCGCTTCATCGATTTCATTATTTAAAAGATGGTTCTTGAAACTGCTCAACTCCTTAGCATTGGCTAACATAATGTCGTAGCTCACAGTAAATTTTTAAAAATAGCGAGCACGATCGATTAACCAAGCGTCGTAAGCCGCGAAAAAGAGCAGCAAAGCCACGAGGGAAATTCCCATCGGTTCAGAAACGTCAAAACGTCAATCAAAATTTGCGGTATCTCCCAAGGGGCATCCCCAATCGACAACGCAGATTACAACGTAGATCATCGATCGTGTGCACTACCCAAATAAATCAGGTAAATAAATAAATCGCCAGCTGCTCTACCCAAATAAATCACCCAGCTACTCAAGCTAGACAACACAGAAATACAGGCACACGGGGTGAAATTTCGAAACAGCGGAAACCATTATAGATCATCACAGCGATCAAACGTGGCGTGCATGCACAGTTTCCGCTGAACTGCCGAACACCTTAAATTTCCTGAAACCCTTTATACTGTTATCTATCTAGATTCCCGGCTCGCTATTTTGTTGCACAGTAAAATTATTATAATGTTTACCTGATAAAACCCCTTTGCATATTTTCGCGTCAACTTCCCATCAAATTCCCGGGAAGTTCCGGAAATGAGGTTCAGTTTTTGTGTTGTATAAATCAGTCCAAATACATGAAGTACCTACCTCTTTATAACAGAACCGCTGTAATGGCGTCGTTGAGCGAATCGTGAAACGTTTGTACGTTGTGTTCCGTTGTGTTTGCCTTGGATTACATAATTAGCTTGAGCAGGATTTTGCCTTTACGTTTTTCAAATCTTCACAAAAGTAGGACAGAAAATTTTAAAACTTTTATTTCTTTATTAATTTAGGTGAGAGAATGGTCGCAAATTCGCGACTGCTGAAGAAGTTTTAGTCGCAAGGGGAGAAAACTTAGTCGCAAATGCGACCGATACGGTCGCAATGTCGAGCCCTGATCTAGCATGAAATGGAGGCTCATGCAGGCAAATTTATTTGCATTTGAAAAGATTTGCCCACATTAGCCTCCATTTAATGCTAGATCCAGTCCAGCCGTGAGAAAAATGGTCAATTGAAAAGTTGGAGTTTGAACATTTTCTTGGCTTGAATAAGTGATGAATTGTTATCACTTAAACAAAAATTGCCACTGCAAGTTTGATACAGATTGCATTTTTTTTTTTTTTGCAGATAACATTTTCATTTAGTCAACCAGTTAGCAAAAGGTGAGAAGGAATGTTGTTTTTTGTACTTTAATGTTCAAGGTTTTAGAGGAATAAAATGGAATTATAGTGGAGTGTGTGCGCAGAACACCATCGGTAAGAAAATATGGTGATCCATCTGTGCAAGAAAATTTGGTTTTGGGACTGTACGACCGTGCAGCCCACCATGTATGTCAAATGTGAAACTCTGTAATGCAACTAGCGTTTTTTGGGGGAACTTCTTTGATAATGGACATCCATGTTATGGTTAATTGACACCTGTCGAAACAAGATAGCCGCTGACCATATCACATGACCATATCATGGGCTCAAGTTTAAAGCACATCAAGGTCAGCTGTTTTTTTTTTTTTTAAGTTGACCACTGATCAAGTACTGGTTTTTGATTGAATCACAGGCTCAAGGCAGGTTAACTTATTGTAAGAATGAATAACATGGGAGCTCCACTTTTGAGCTTGGCTAAATCCACACATTAATAAATTAGGTTTGGCTGACAGTGTCCTGCCATGCTGCTACAACTGAAATTGTCCAAATGGTGAATTCTTACAATGTTGTTATGAAGATGACAAATGTTAACTCAGGGTGATGAAAGGAAAAAATGATTTTTTTCAATGCTGACTTCAGCATACTTTCATGGTTTTTTCATCTTGTTCGCATAATTCAATACGGGCAGACAATCCTTTGACTGGAATTGTGAACACTTTTAAATTAAAGGTAGAAAATGGGTGGTCTATTGTCGTATGCTCAAAAGCTAATTTTTTTTTTCATGTTGGCATTTGTTGTTGCACTCAACGGCAAGGAAATAATTATACTAAGATGCATGCTGCATGTACAGTGTACAGTCCTCTTTTAACCAAATAGTATTCTTGTTTGGTGAAGATGCCATCTAAAGTAGCTGTTGTCATTGCGTAAACTCTCTATATGAAATTAAAGGGGCTATGTCACGTAAAGTGATGCAATTTCATGACACACCCAAAATGCCCAAAAAGTAGAATGAAACATTGAAATAAGCACTTAAAACTGTTAAACAACATAACAGAAATACAGCAAAAGGAAAGAGAAGCATGGATGGAGACAAATGGACAAAATTGAAATGGATTGCATTTCGCTATTCTTTAAGAGTCGGGCTGAGGTTTATGGCAAATTGGCTCGATAAAGGTTGTTTTTGTTCAAAAATATCTTGTTTGTGATGTAACGATAATTTTATCAGTAAAGAATTCCATGTTACCATTTTTGACTTCTAAACTCATGATTGACTAAAGATTTCCCTGAAACCCTCTAAAATAATGTGACATAGCCCCTTTAATTGCTGTAATAACAAATCAACATTTTGGTGTTTGCATTCCATATACAGTACAACAGTACCAAATATTTTCCACAATTTCTGGCTGCCTTACCTAGCCATTGCCAACCGCAGGTTGTGCAAATTACGCACCCATATATGTATATATATATATATATATATATTAATTTGTCAGTGACATTTTACAGTGTTTTTGTAGAATTAATAATTATTATTGTTGGGGTTGTTGTTGGTAACAAAATTCTTTGAAATATAAATTTCAGCAGTGCAAGCAGTGACAGTAAAAATTTCGTTCACAAGCAAGGCAATAATTTTGCCGGGGAGGTATGTTTAACAGCTCATGATTTCAATTTTTGATAAATTCATTGACAAACATTGATTCAAAAAAGAACTCTGCTCAAGTGGTTGTGTTCTCCACTTTGTGCCACAGATAAAACAAACAGAAAAACAAGTGGAACTCAACAACAATCTTCTAAAAAAATTTGCCCCATTACCTGGTGCTTGGACTTGTGATACTTGCTTGGTGTCCAACAAATCTACTGACACAAAGTGTGTAGCTTGTCAGGCCTCCAAACCTTCAACAGGAAATCCAGCTCCAAAGGGACTTGATCCCACAAGCAATGACTTGAAACAAAAGTTTGCACCTCCAGCTGATTCATGGACTGCATGTGAAACTGCTAAACCTGGTTCAAAACCACCTATGCAATCATCCAAGCCTTTGGTTAATTTTGACAATAATTTAAAGAAGAAATTTGCTCCATCTAAAGATGAATGGAGTTGTGACACTTGCCTTGTTCAAAATAAATCAACAGACAGCTCATGTGTGGCCTGTGAGTCACCCAAACCAGGTGCAGAAAATGCTGCAAAAACCAGCACAGTAACATTTGGCCTTAGAGACAATAGTGTAGCTGCAAAATTTGCACCACCATCAGGATCTTGGACTTGTGACAAAAAAGAGGAGTCAACTTGTGCTGCTTGTGAAACACCAAAATCAGGAAGCAAACCAGCAGGTACAATTTCCTCTGGAGGGTTTTCATTTGCTGGTGGACAGTCCCTTTCTTCATCACCTTTTACGTTTGGAGTAAAGAATATATCAGATGCCAATGTTGCATCTCCTTCGTCAGTTAAATTTGACATAGGGTCGCAAAACACAGAGATTTCAAAAAAGGTGGCTATTACATTTGGCTCCAATGCTGAAGATCAGAGCAAGAAATTAGATGGCAACCAAGATAGCTCAAAGAAGCTTCCTGCCTCTTTCATGTTTGGTGCAGCAGCTACACAGACTGATGTCAAGGGTGAAGGAGAAAAGCCTATTGTTTCTATGCAATTTACTTTTGGCAATTCAACCACTGTTAACAAAACTGGAAAGGGTGATGGCACAAAAGCACCCACATTTAGCTTTGGAGATAAAAGCTCAGGGGGCAAGGATGAAGCTAGCACAGCTGGAGTTACATTCGGGACTTTGCAAGCGTCTACCTCTTCAGGTATATCATTTCCAACTTATTTTCAAGAATGGGTGATGTACAGTAACTGTCAAAAAACTGTTATTTGGTTCCTTTTAGAACTCTGTGTTTATGCTGCTGGCATTCACCTTTAAGATTATGATGATAATGATGATGATGATGATGATAATAATAATAATTATTATTACTATTATTATTATTATTATTATAATTATTATAATTATTATAATAATAGTTATTATTATCATTATCATTATTATAATATTATTGAAAAGTTAAAAGGACGTTCTCTGGTTAAAAGTTTTAAAAAACACTGAGCTTTCGAGTGCCAGAGATTGCAGACTGGCAATGCCCCCTGTTTACTCATCAATTTTTAAATATAATAATAATAATAATAATAATAATAATATTATTATTATTATTATTATTATTATTATTATTATTATACTAAGAGTTGTTTAAATTTATAGCACTTCAACATTTTGTGTCAGAGATCGAATAGGCACGACTCACAGAAAAAAATGAAGAATAACATAATTTACAAATAATTCAGCTGCACATTTGTAAATGAAAAACACTTTTTATACTTCCTTAAAATGTCATCATTAGCCAAGTGGAATAAGATTAGAATTGTCAAGAAATTAGTTTTTCTCGTCATATTATTATTATTATTATTATTATTATTATTATTATTATTATTATTATTATTATCACTTCATTTAAGTTTCAATGTTATTTAGCTGAGCATGAGTGCTGTACTAATTGGAGAGACTGCAAATCAAATTAAATGTTGGTTTTTCAGTAGAGGGGAAAACCGGAGTACCCAGGGAAAAATCTCTCAGAGCAGAGTAGCGAACCAACAAACTCAACCCACATATGGCGTTGAATCCTGGAATCGATCCTGGGCCACATTGGTGGAAGGCAAGTGCTCTCACCACTGCGTCAACCCTGCTGCCTGCTAAGAATGATGTTACACAAAGCAGCATTGAAACATGAAGTGTTATTTTTTATTGATATTATTAGAACTGCTAGAAAAACCATTGTGCGACCGTATTGTATCGGATATACAATGTCGAGCCAAAGGCGAGACATTTTATATCCGATACAATACGGGCGCGAATATTGTATTGTGCTTATGAAATGTCAGCATTTAAGTGTTAATGTACACTAGGTATTTTTGGTGATTCAAGACATTTTAACCGTGAAAATTGAAAGAAACATTTATGTAAATGAACAGAAAGCTGTATCAGAAATACAGATATTGATTAATAAAACATTTCTTCTGTTTTCCCATCAGGAATTGTTAATGTATTTTATAATCCAAATTGCAAAATGATCGTGGTTATCTGGTACTGGGGTGAGGATGTGACCCAAATACTAAGTTTCCATTTACTATGTTTATGAATGATGTCTTTGTAGAGGGGGTTTTCATCTGTGAGGGATCTACTCTTATCAAGGACCACAATTTTACTGTTCTTTTATCTTTTTTTTTTTCTAGTTGTAGATAAAGCCAATTCAATAGTAGCTGCAGCAGCAGGTGGACTTCTCAAGGTGCCTGAGATAAAGAAACCAGCCATAACCAGCACAACTGAACAGGGAGCTATCCAGATGGGAGCAGGAATGACTATTGCTGATGCAGCAAAGTCTGGTTTCCTAGCAGTACCAACAGCTGGAGAAAAGAAAGGTATTAATTGGGAACGTGGTGTCTGATCTTCAATTTATGTTGCATAATGTTGCTTGCAAAGCTTTAAAATTGGATATTGGCATGGTAGAGTTGTGAAAGCATCTTACTGGCCCTTTCTCTGAGCAAGGTTTTAGTCAAAATGATTCATAAGTTGCTGCAGGATACCCAGTTCATGGATTCAACGAAAATTTGCTCAACCTCTTATTGTGCAGGTCCTGATTTTGGGAATTTAGGTGGTAGTTTAGTAGCAGCTCACATTTTCACTTTTCATGTGCAAGTTGCAAGTAGTAAGTTGATTTTCCTTCTACCATTGGGATATTCCACCTCAACAGGTTTTATTTTGATTTTGTCTTGGTCCACTAAGATGCAACAAATTTGCCCTTCAAAACCTAAGCAAGAGGCACTGGTGAATGTGCAAATACAATGGCTGAGAACAATCTCATGCTCTTGTTCCTTTCTATCAACTTTGTTACATTGTGTGGACATGCTGTTTCTCCATCTTGCCCTTGATGAGTACAACGTTCTGGCATAAGAGTAAAATCTGTAACGGGCCATTTTAGGTTGGTAAATGGTTAAAAGGGACCCTTGAGTGGACGAAGATATTGTGAACCCTTGAGAAGCCATGTGAAATTGTCAGATTCATGTATATCTTCTGTTAGATTGCAACAAATGTTTATTTGCATTTTGCAGAGAATGATAATCTTCCCCCAAATGTGAATTTATTCGCTTCAACTTCTGCCTCTACCGCCAAGAAAGAAACAGGTTTGTATTTCAGTTGAGAATGATTGTGGAACCAAGTGTATTAATTGCCTTGCTGAAGTGGAAGCCCCATGCCTTCGGTATCCAAGGGTATTAACCTAGTCCATAAACCACTGTGGATAGCACATTGCCTGCTTGGCTACAAAGTCCTCACAGTGATGAGCCCTCATTCTTCGCACCTGCTTTGCTGATTGATTTGGGGCTTCATGTCGGTAATGTAGAAGTGGCTGGGCTAGGGAATGGCTACAGCAACCAATCAAAACTATGGAAAAGACAGCACGATGTGAGAGAATCTGAATCTCCTCACGGGGGGGAGGGGGGGTTTGAATCAGCAACAACTCGCATGAACAGAGAAGTTCCTTAACACGTGGTGTTTAAATTCGTTTACGGATAATTTGAATGGTTCAATTGTTGAAGTTTGAATGTTGTTTAATACTTGACGTTGCCAGCAGAAATTTGAATTTAATTTATTCATGTTCAGAGATTAAATAGCAAAAACGAAATGCAGTTACAGTTAATCGTTGCTTTCTTGTTTTCATATCTCCAAGTAAAGCATTGTGTTTTTAATGTCGGTTTTTATGGGGGGTGGAAGTTGAGGGAATTTTATTTGGGTGGGGGGGGGGGGGGTGCAATCACATTATTTAGAACTTTCAGTACCACCCAGGATATGACGTTTGCCTTATTTTCTTTCTGTTCAGGGGTTTCCTTTGCAGCGCCCTCGACAGCCCCATTGCCGTTTCAATTTGGAGCTGCAACAACAGCATCACCAGCTACTGCTGGAGCATTTGGTCAAGGCCCGAGTGAAGGTGCTTCATCGAACCCAGCGTTCCAGTTTGGTGCCGTAACAAGCTCTGCAAGTGGTTCATTATCGCAACCTACAAGCAGAGTTACTCCAGCTCCATCGCCATTTAGCCTTGCAACAAATGCAGCCTCTACTGCGAAAACAACAGCAACCACACCCTTCAATTTCGTGGCAAATGCTGGAGCGCCAGTGACAACCCCAGCACCAACTTTTGCTTTTGGTTCAAATACGGCTACTGCAGTTGCAGTGTCGACTGGTACTGTTGGAACTTTTCAATTTTCAGCTAGCGGCACAGTTGCCAAGCCAACAGTCCAAGTTGACTCTCTTGCAGTGTTTAACTTTGGTCCTTCCAATACTACTCCAGCAACTTCCGCTGCCACTCAGACTGGGAAACTGACGTTTGGAGTGCCAGCCGAGCCTGCGACTTCCTCCTCAAACACTGTGAAGCCATTTGGATTCAATGTTGGATCTGCAGCGCAAGGGTTTTCATTTGCAGCATCAAAACCTAATGAAGCAACAACCGAACAGCCAGCAACATTTTCATTTGGCTTATCGGCAGCTAAACCTGATACAGGTTTTCCTACATTTGGTGTGTCGCAATCAACATCATCAAATCAGCAAACCTCGGCCACAGTAAGCGTGCAAGAGTCTTTTTTTTTATTGTGGTGAAAAACTTAGTCTGGAATTTAGACTTAATTTTTAAGAAATAGTTTTCATCAATAATTTCATTTCGTGGTGTGAAAAGGTGTTCATGATATCGATTTTTTTGATTGACAGTCATTCATGTTTGGGCCATCCTCCAGTTCTGCACCAGGTGGTTCTGAGGAAACAATGGAAGCTGATGGTGGCAACAGTTCAACCAATCTTTTTGGATCATCAGGTAAGAGTGGATGGATGATGGATACCGAACCAAACGTCGGAAGTTCCTTTACTCTCTAGGGAGTACTCTTCCAGGAAGCCGACGGAGCGCTCATTTTACCCCCCTCTTTCCATCAGTGCTCCGTTTTAAGGGTATTTAGAGCTACTTAGGCTACACTGGAAGGAAAGAAGTCGAAACAAGAATGTCAGATCCGGGGATCAAACTCAGGACCTTACGCACCAAGGCCGCGCACTAACTGACTGTGCAACCCTTGCTCCAGTACACCTTATTTAACGTCAGAAGTTTCTTTTCCCTCTAGTGGGTCTTCTCCCAGGAAGCCGACAGTACCCTCATCTTCTCCCCTCTTTCCATCAGTGCTCTGTTTTAAGGGTAGTTAAAGCTACGTGTCACTGCACAGAATGGAAAGAAGTCGAAGCAAGGATGTGAGGTCACTAGGGATCGAACTCGGGACCTCTCTCACAGAAGGCCGCGCACTACTGACCAACTGTGAAATCCTTACTGCTTAAAAGGCTGGCTAGGTGGCTGGCAGCCAGATTGTGTTATGGTCTGTCTGGCTGGCTGGCTAGATGCCCAACCGACCGGTCTACTGTGTGATTAACTTTATTGACTGACTTATCGATCTGTTGATTGGTCGAGATTCTGCTGTTGCCCTTAACTGAAGCCTTTTTTTACTTTCAGCAAATGCAGCGCCACCTGCTTTTGGATCAGTGGCACCAGCCGCTGGATTTAACTTTGGAGCCCCAAATGCACCAGGCACGGGTGGCTTCAATTTTGGTGGTGCGCAGACGAATACTGGACCAAACACATTTGCTTTCGCACCAAGCGCTGGAGGAGCCCCTGGTTTTGGTGCACCTAATGCTCCGGCAGCGAGTGGTGAGTCTTTGTATTCTTTTTTCTGTGTTGATATATTTAAGGGTGCGTTCGATCGACTCTATTCCGGAATAAGAATACGTGGAGTGATGATTTTTGAAATGGTATGCATGGCGTTTTGAAGCAACAAGGATAACAAAGATATGTTTTAAAATAGCATGTTAGCAGGTGTTTGACAATTTTAATGTGACTCTCCGTAAAAACGAAGGATTTCTAACTTCTATCCCACGTATTCCTACCGTCAATGGAACGCACCCTAAGAGACAAAAAACGCAAAAAAACGCTGTGGTAAAAAGAATACTAAATGAAAGATGATGGCGTTAGGTTCTAAAGAAACTTTGTGGCAGCGTCGGTAAGGAGGGAAACACGACAATTTGGTTTCATCAAACGAATTGATAATGGTAAATCAAAGAGGTTATGTCACGCAAAATGATGTAATTTCATGACACCCAAAATGCCCAAAAAGTAGTGGAAACATTTGTAATAACCACTTAAAACCTTTAAACGACATAAAAGAAATACAGCAAAAGGAAAGAGAAGCGTGGATGGACACAAATGAACACGATTGAGACGGATTGCACTTGGGTAATTTTGAACTTGAAAATAGTCGATCGGAATCAGAATCAGAATCATCTTGTTTGTGGTGGAACAGTAATTTTATTAGTAAAGGAATTCCACATTACCATTTTAGAATTTAAAGCTCGTGATTAACTGAAGGTTTTACCTAAACACCCTAAAGTAACGTGACATAGTTCGTCCAACTACCAGAAGAAAGATTTGCGAGTTGACGTTCGAGCGTCAGCGTCATCTCTTTGTTAGAGTGAATAGCACCAGCTATTCCAAATTCGGGTTAACGCTCGTAACGTCAGTTCATAAATCTTTGTAACGGCGGTTAATTTGCCTTTATCAACTGGTTTGATAAAGACAATTTTCTGGTGTTAGAGCAGTTTTCAAATGACTCTCGAAAGTAATTACACGATTGCATTTGCTACGCTCAGTGACCATTGGTCTAAAAATCTGGCGCCAGTTTATTAACCAATGAAGAGGAAACTAAAACCAATCGCGACTCGCACGGGCGATTTTTGCCGCGCTTTGAGCAAGTTACACGGAGTTGCTACGAATTTGGATTGATTCATTGGGCTGTTTGCACCTGCTGTGGTTACTTTGGTATTTGTTTTACGACATTCAATTGAAAACGGCCGCTCCGAGCGGCTAAGGGAACCGCTTTAATGTAACATCATACCGCGTATGCTCGATAAGTTTTCTTCAACTGAAACACGGATTGTAAAAGCATCTTATATCATTAATCGAATTAAAAATTCTGTCCTTTTCTCTGAAGGAAAGAAACACCGACGTTGTTGGCGGGCTCTTGTCACTTACTTGATGTTATTCTGGAAAGTGCCGGTTCAACTTCCTGTTTCTTGCCAGTCGGGATTCAGTCTTAAAATTTGTTTTCTTTTTTCAACAATTCGTTTCGTTGACCCTGAAAAGCCTTTGAGGGGAGCGGTCAACTGAGTACACATATGATTTCACATCCCAGCTCCCTTTTTTTTTTTTTTTTTTGGTAAACTGTTTAAAAAACAACTTAATTCTTCCGTTTAAATATCTTTGCTTTAGCTTCTACACCCGGTGGATTTAACTTTACACCAGTTGATAACAGTGCGGCTGCTCCGGCAATGTTCAACTTCGCCGGCGGTGCTGCCCAATCGCAGCGAAATGTCATGTTTACCACTGGAGTGGGCAGTGATCTTAGTAACCCAGGAATGGCCCAGAGGAGGTTCAAGAAAGCTGTTAGACGCACTGCTAAACGTTAGCGACAATGCCCTAACCACAAAGTTACAATGTGAATGGACTGTTGTACACAAAACGAGTACGAACGAAACGTTACGAGACTTTCTCGTCTCTTACCCGATCATACCCGACGGGTTAGTGAACGTACGACGCTACTCCGATCTGTCCCGATGACATTAACCTTCGGACAAAACAATCGAACACTATAAACGGCGACGCGTATTTGATGGACGTTTGAAAAACGGAACGCGCGTACAAACGGTGATGCGCCGCTTGGACGCCTCATTCACAGAGGAGAAATAAATAAAAAGATAGCGCTTATCGCCTCATCACTGCGACCAATTTAACGTCAAGGACAAAGATAACATACCAAAGACATGCACCGAATTTCTTACGATTATTATTTCGACAATGTTTTGTGTGGATTGTGAACTAGTGTGCCAAATTTTCTGTGAGAGCGTAGGTGTGCTTTGTATATGTTGTTGCGTGCCTGGTTTTTAATGCTAGGTTAAATTGATTCATCCACAAGGAATAGCTCCTCAAAACGAGACCGCGTGAAGTAGAAGTTACCAGCAAAATTTTTTAACTGCAGACTTCATATGGTACAGTATCTGGACTGAACTACGTGGCGAACGCGCGCGCGTTTCGTTCGATTATTAAATTTTCGTCCTGAGTGTTTTAATTTTTAGCCCGTTTTGCGTGGCTTATTCTTGCACAGAAGAGCTTGTATAAGGACAATAATAGTGAATGGTTTCCACAGGGAATAGAAATATCTGTAGTGGTAAAAATTGTACTCCGGGGAAATCGCAAAGTGTAATTATTTCATCCTTTATTTAATTTCGTGCGTAGTCATTTATTTTTTGCTCGTCGTCTCTGGTCTTTGGGGTGGTTTTCCACTTTGCTATAAAAACACAATTGATTTTATTCGATATCTTTTGAATTTGTAAACATTTAAATATTATGCAATAAAATGTATATTTCATCTTTCTACTGTGCAATTTAATTCAACTGGACACTTCCCAACTTCAACTTTCACTTTGGGCTTTACTTGATGGTTGTGAATGGAATGGATACTCCCTACGTTTTGTGTATATATAGTGCCAAACGATCTTACTTAAGTTTTGCTGTGGGGTCTCCTTCGCAGCCGTTTTTTGGTTATCACGCCACGCTCCTCTAGTCATCGTTTCTATCAGCGACAGGTTTTTTCTTTTTTAATGTGTACCAGATCTCTGTAACCAAAAGCGAAAGAAAATATAAGAAACGGCGGCAAACGCGTAACTCTTTTAGTAAGACGGTTTTGTGTCAACTTGCATCCCAAACATTAAAGGCCGACCTTTACCCTACAGGCACCGCGTGCCGTGGAACAATTTTCATAAATGAAAATCCCGCCAAAGCTGAAATTCATCCAATCAGATCACTACGATAAGCAATGCAAATTTCCATAGCAAAAACAAAATCTTGTTAAGCTGGCAAGGTTTGCTTTAATAAGTTGTATACGCATTAATGCATATTAAGTATTCGGGAAAGGAAACAGCCATTACAAATTTATATTGTTATGTGTTACTGGCCTGGTGAATGACGCAAATGAAGAGAATTACTTATCGATGGGTGACTCGAGCACAATTGGAAAAGAACCCTAGTGCTCTTTTGCAGGAGACGAAATTGCGAACTTCCGATTACAAGTTCGGATGCTCTACGTCGAGTCTCGTTGGAGCATCCGAACCAGCAAGAGGTCGTAGGTGAAGCACTCGGATTTCTTCCGAGTATCCCCGAGTCCCCATCGATAAATTTAATTAATATTTTCAAGTTGATAATTGTTTGAATCAAACAATGACACACCTTTTGTTCATGGACTTTATTTTTCCTAGTGAGTACAATCAGTAAAAGGGAATTAAAAGTTAAAAACGACAACGGTTACGGCAACCTCTCATTGGTTAAGAGGAAAAATAAATCGTGCCGCACGTGCGGCACGCACTTAAAGTGCACCTAATCCCAAAATATTTTTCTCGCTAAAATAAATCTTTGCACCTGTTCGAAACGCATTGCGGCCATTTTTTCCTTTTTCTCACAAATCTTGGCATTTTATAGGCTTCGAAAGTTGCGAAAATCCAAGCATCTTTTGTTCACGACCGAGTCAGAAGGGGAGTGGGTCTATTCCTGCTTTGACGTCACAATCTACTTTGCATGCATTTTTACAAAGAGTTAATGCAATGTAAATCAGTATGTGACGTCAAAGCGGGAATAGACCCACTCCCCTTCTGACTTTCACTATTTCGTGATTCACGAGCTCAAAAGCCTTTTTGAAGTCGATTGAGATCATCCCAGTTACCTTTTCATTATCCATGTTAAAAAGCAGATTATCTGTTAACTGTATAAGGGCTGTTTCTGTAGAGTGGTTTTCTCGGAATGCAGATTGATACGTAAAGATGAGATTGTTTTCATTTAAATCGTTTGTGAGTGACTTTGTTACGTGTCTTTCAAGAATCTTGGAAAGCACTGGTAGAACTGCAATGGGTCGATAATTATTGACATCGTCTCGAGGTCCATCTTTGTGCAACGGTGCAACTAGCGCAGGTATAAAAAAGGAACGCGTATGCATCAGTTTCCATCGGATCAAACTCTCAGGGCCAAATGGGTGAAGTTTGTTCGAAGACACCGACCAGACTTCAAAGATCCTACCTCGAAGTACGCGTCACTCTGCGAAACTCACTTTGAAGATTCTTGCTATGAGCATAATAGGCACTTTAAGAGACAAAAGAAAAAGCGTGGCGACTAGATGAGGGGCAAAACCGACGGACACGAGGTTCCAAAAAAGTAACAATTTACTTGCCTCTTGTGAGCCTTGTTGAGAACGTTTAATGCATCCCCTCCTCCAGTCTCACACAAATGACAGTTAACCGCACAAATTAACAAATAAAGCAAATTGGGTGGATAACGCTCTCCATTTTGATTGGCCACTTCACAAACGAACTTGCTCAACCAAAAGTATAGCCTATTTGGCGACATGTGCTCTAGTGAAACGGTCAGGTTTTGAACATCTTCGCATTTGAGACCGGCCTCTCCAACAAGTTCTGACACTGCACATTTACTTTGCCGTCGCTACTGCCATTCCTCCAAGATCTTTCTGCCCCATTTAGTGTTGTATTGTGTTTCTCTCGGAGTGGCTTCCGACACAAAACTGGTCTCTTCTTTTCTTACCCTTTGGAGAGCAAACCCGACCAGCCATGTTTCTACTACAAAAGCTCTCTGAAAATGAATTGCCTAATTCAGTGCTGAGTATTTCCAAACTCCTATGGGACAGCTCCACGCCCACGTGATTAACATGACAAACACAGTCATTCTATTGTTTCATTTTACATGTATGATAAAATATTCGCGTCCGACCTTTATGGGCCCATAAAGGTTTCCCGCTCATATTTTATCTATTAAAGTAAAGTAAGGATCTGCTTTTCCCGCATATTCAGGAAACCGCGCAAAAATACCTTTGAATTAGTAGGCACCGTCCTTAAGCACATGTTTTTGCGGTACTCTCTCTGCATAACAACGACGTAAAATTAAAATCACCGTATTTGAAGTTTTGACGATAACGTGACACAGGTGGGGAACTTATCTCGACGTAGGCAAGCAAGCAAGCGAGCTTATGATTGGCCAAAATCCAAGACAATTGCGGATGTAGTTAACAACCTAAAAGTCTTAAAACACGGGAGACAATTTATTTAACAAACGCAATTTAAGTCTCACCATCGGGATTCAAAGATCGACTGAGAATGCGAGGGAAGTAAACATGAATGTGGTTCTTAGAAAGCTCGTTTTTATTGTCATCGCTTCAGCAGTTTTAGCACCAAGTTTGATCGGCGCCAGAAGTACGTATTCAAGAGAACTTAGGCCTCCATTAGGTGAGGTCTCACACTATTATCGACCATGGTTTTATTGGTCTGGAAGACGAAGGGAAGCTGATGTGTTTCCAAAAAAGGTATTTCATTAATATAGAACATTTGTTGTGTCGTTTTGGTTAAAACGAGGAAACGGATTAAACGTATATGGAAAGGAAATTGCAAAGCTGAAGACAGAAGGAGATGATCAATACTTCATCTAAGAGTTTCTAAAATCTCAAAAAAGGTTCAGTTCGTTACTTTGCTTCCTCTTTAAAAAAAGGGTACTTTTTTTCAATATTTCTTGGTTATTAAATTTTGGCAAATTGTTCTTTTAAGGTTGGTTTTGCTGTGAACTTGAAGTATTTTGATAGGACAGAAAAACTGAATTAGTTTCGTTGACTCTGATTTTTATTAATTGTTTCCCTCTTTACACTTTAGTTCTGTTCTTGTTTAATTTGATCCACCGACAACTTCATTGCTTTTTAAATTATTTTTTTAAAAGTTCAGATTAACTTAGGTATTCGTACTTGAAGACCAAGAAAAACAACCTTCATTTGGAGATATAATGAAGACCATTTCTTTTTTTTGACAAGAAAAGCAATTTAAAGAATTGCCATTGTATAATTTAATTTAGTCATAGCGTTGATTGAGAACTGTTCGCGACAAATTGTGAAAATATAAGTAAAAAATATAAAGGCGTATACATATATACAACTGTATAACTGAAACTGAATACATCGGATATTTAACAAATAGATTCCATGTTGCTGCGCTTCTGTTCAGTAATAGATTACGGATTACGTCAAAATGTGGTAAGAACAAAATAGTGGCACACGAGGCCATAGCCGCCGGAGCGTTTCAGTGTTCTAACATTTTGACGTGATCTGTGATCTTTAACGAACAGACGCACGGCAACATGGAATCAATTTGTTTTAAATAATAAAGAATTGAAAGTTTTATATGATGACGTCAGCTATGTGTCTTTCCTCTAATGAAATCATTGGCGAGAACCAATCAAAATGCGCACATTTTTGAGCTTATTCGATTAATTTAAAAACTAATTCTTAATAAAAGGAAGAAACGAGACTGGACCTTAAGACATTGTGTCAAACACAACATAGTGTGGCCTCAATCAAACAAGTTGTCGAAGGATTAATTCTTTAGTGTTTCAGAGGAAGAAGTGTTATCTTAAGGTGAGAAAACTACCATTGCGAGCTCAGCTCTTCGGCCGATATCCCAGGGAATAAGTAAGTAATATGAGCCATTAAATGACCAGAGGATTTAAACAAACATTTTGACATTGAATTGTTTTCCGTTTGTCACAAAAATCATCAATTTGTGGCTCATGATGCAGACCAAAAATTACGTTTACAAACATTATTGTCAACTTATCTGACCAATTTGATGGCAATAAATCTTTGTTTTAATCAATGTAATTCATTTGGGTCGTTGACAATGCAATGTAAGTTCGACTACACACGAATAGGATTGATAGCATCGTGATTTTTTCACTTTAAAAATGGGCCATTATAACTGTCCATATATTAAGAAAGAGGAGAGAGGACTGGATCGAGTCCGTTCCAATGTCAGTTTTTCATGCGTCTGTCCTGTTATTGATCATGAATTGCGTCATAACATTGTCAAAGTAGCTGTGGATCCATGAGGCGATAGCCGAAAAACTGATATCAATTTGTTTTTTACAATAACAAAAAGGCAGAGGGGTCAAAATTAAGTCAAAACACGAGAACAAAGCGAGACAAAAATGCGAGAAACTTCAATCTGACGCGAGCAATATCGCGTCATTATCGCAAAAATTAAAAAATTATGTGTCTGTCCGCTTATTGACAATAAAAATTAGCCAATGAGTGCGCGAGAATTTTTGCAGTCATTGTAAAAAAGTGTCTGGATAGTCGTCTCCATAAGGTTTTAGTTTGTTTTCTTGTCTTCCACAACGATTAAGGACGGTTACTGACGCTTGGGGCAGGTGAACTTAACTGCTAATAATAAATTAAGAGCTCTTTGTCCGTCTCCGTAAACTTCACAAATAAATTTGATTTACTTCCATCTTTTCTAAGGTATTCTGTCATGATCAGTTGAAATCAAGAAGCACGAACTATGAGATTTCCGATTATTATTCACAACAAAAGACGAATCTTCCTTTCACATGAATATTTTCATGTTTTTCGAGCATGATCTTATCCAGAAAAAAAGAAATTTCTTAATTAGCAAGTTTGGCTCTTTTGTGAAAACCTGGTTTCAGCAGCATTGTGGCCTTCGAAACTCATTTCTTCTTGGCTTTCTGTAAAGCTTTCTAACTTCAAGCAAGACGCAAAAATCGCATGAAACTGAGATTTGCACGTTGAAACAGCACTGCGCAATACGTAACCCTGTCATTCACTGTCTTCAAAAACACAACAATAAAAGCTTTTAAGTCAAACTGATCGAATTTTCATAGCTTTTTCTTGACTCGTAAGTGTGGCAAAAATCTGAAGAAAAAGGCTTTCGCTTACTGTCAGAATAAATTATTAAAATTATTGAATTTTATCCTGGAGGGCAAAAAGAAAGAATTTAATCGTCTTTATTTCGGAAATCCTGCAACTAGAACAGCTGGAAAAAAAACACAGCTTTTACATAATCATATGTGTTAAATCTTTGAAACCTTCTAAATTAATCACACAAATTTAACACCAATTGTAATTGATATCATAAATCATTAACCCGATTTTTTTCCTGATAGCTCAGCCGTTAAGGAATAATTTCAAAAGTTTTGGACTTTGGACTAAAGCAACTCTTCGTTGTAATGGGTAATGGCAGAAACCCATAAGAGTTGAAACGTGTAACGGCCCCTTGTGTGCTGGGAAACAAGCTTCTGAATATTCAATTTGCTAAGTACCATATTTGGAACAACAAGAGAGAAACATTCAACCAATCAGTTCGCAAGAACACCGTGACGCAATACCACCAATGATTAACTGGAGCGAGCGGTTTCCAAATATGGTACTTAGCACTGAATATTCGAAAGCTGTGAACGCGCGTTACACGTTTCAACCCTTATGGGTTTCTGGTAATGGTTAGCTAAGAGAACCAAAGCAAGAGGAAGTGTAACATCCTGACTTTTTCAGGGTTATAAAGAAAGATAAATGATTAGATCTTAAACTTTCTAATCGACGGCGTTCATTTGATAAGCCGGAGATCAGGGATGATGTGATTTGAATCAGGTTCAAAGAAGGCGAGTCGAACCTCTGGGACCAGGGTATCAAATATACAGTGATTTATATGCTTTTCGTTGATAACGAATGGTGCAAATAGAACATTTCCATTTGTTCATGACATGCAAACAGTCTGTCTCTGCGACACAGACCGTGGTATGCTGAACGAAACGAAAAATGTATTCTCTGTGAAAGGAGGTAAGATTGCCAGAAATGGAAAAAAAAATGATGAAAAAGTGCAAAAAGCTATTTGTCTTAATATAAACCTATTTACTGTAACAGGCAATCGTGTTTTAGTACTTCAGAATAGTGCTATATAAAACATGAAATCTCAGTCCTTTCTTATACGCTGCTCTAATACGGGACAAAGGGACCAGTCAACCAATTCTCAATTTTACAAGCGGATAAACTGAATAAAAACACAGAAATAATAGTCTTCCTATATCCGGCAAAACAAAACAATGAATAATGGAAATCACAGTTGAGAGATAAAGTCTACTCTATTAACTTTAATTTCTTGACATAAGCAACAATACTCCTGTCTTTCAGATATACATGTCGTGGATAGAGTCCAACTGCAAGGGCTTTTGACAGCATTAGGTGACAGTTAAATGACAGCTGTAGAGTCTTAAGGAGTTTGGTTTTGGAAAAACTTCACGTTTCTTACTTCCGATTTAATTGTTCTCAGACCTCGACTTCCTTGTTGTCAAAGCTTGTGCAATTGTATGTCTTGTGGTGTCAACGCCGTGGTAAATAGTCTCTATAAATCATCTTAGGGCAGCATATTTGAAGTTTCCAAGCATAATTTTCTTAAGTATTGTTGCCTCACAACAGATTTAGTGGAGAGGACTGGTTATGAAAGCCGGCAAACTTAAAAGTGGCATGTTATTGTTACGGTCTTGGCTTGGTCACGTGACGTTAAGCCTGCACACACACACACACAAAAACAAGATGGTGTTTCAAGCGACATGAGAGGCGAAAGTAGAGTAGCTTTTCCTTTATAATACTAATTTATATCAAACTTAATATCGATTGTTATTGAGAAATAGTTCATAAAGAGTCCTTCCAGGTGAAAACTCTGTTCACAAAAGGCATTCCGGACATAAGTAACTTTAAGGAGGAACACGTTTAATTCCCGCCATCATCATCACCATTGTCGTCGTCGTAATTCACTAGCTAGGGACCTTAAGATCTACGACGGCGACGTCGACGAAAACGTCACCTCAAAATAGAACTTTGCTCTAGTAAAAGTCTTTCGCGATTGTTCCATCTTGTTCACGTCGTACAATGTGGGCGAAGTATCCTAAAAATAAATTGGTACGAGCGGTTTCAGAGTGAAAATAGAGAATGAAAGATTCTCTGTTGCATGCTCACGTTGTCGTCAAAACCTAAAATTTAGTGATTTCACGTCGTCGTCACCCAGAGAACCAGAAAAATATGAGCTAAAACCCGTGCTGCACATGTAGCACGATTATTTATGCTCTTTTAACCAATTATATCATTGTTTTTTGGCGTTTTCGTCGACGTCGTCGTCGTAGATCTTAAGCCCCTCGCTGACGCAAACGGGAGAAAAGTGCGACTTCTTCTGGAGTTTGCTTCAAAGGGCTTTTCAATAGAGTTTCGTTAAATTGAGAACAAAGAACAAAGGATCGTAGTCAAAGCCGATCACGCCAGCAGGCAAATTCGCTCGCCCGCAAGGAGGGAGCTTGAGCATGCAACGTTTTTAAGACGCGGACGGCAACTGGAGGTGAAATTATTTTGAACTTATAATTTTTAATGGCGAAAAGATACTTAGGGATATAAATGTGGTTGTGTGAAGACAAGCTAAAAAGGAAAACATCTCATTTCCGGTCGCTCTCCTCCTCTCAAAAACGTCGCTTGCTTTAAGCCCTCTAGAAATGACATCATGGCGGCCATCTTGGATTTACTAAAGCACTCAGAAACGGGGCCTGGATATTTCCTTTTGCTTAAGTGAATCTCAATATGGCGGCTGGTCACGCCATATTGATGCGTGTAGACTATCCATTTGAATCTTATTTAGGGTCTATGCGCACAAAAGAATGTGAATTTTACATGTGCTCGCACTTTTATCCTTGTTGTAATACATTGTTTACTATAAATCAAGAAATTCAAGAACTCTTTTTCATTCACAGTTTGGAAACGACCAAGCATTTGCAAGATCATTTGAACCCAAGAGCGAAACAGGAATGAAAATTAACCGTTCAAGCTTGAAGACAAAAAAAATTCAATAGTCCCTTGATGACACAAGGAAACATAAACATGATGATTATCACAGAAAATGCAAAAATTACAAGATTTGTCTGAAAAGATGATTGTAGCAATTAACCCAGTTTACCATGCATTATAATAAAATATGTCCTTGGCTCTGACTTTTGAAATTCATGATCTGGAAACATTTCCTGAATCTCACTTCTACTCCTTGAACAAGTTTTGCAGTGATTCTTTCCTGGACTCGGTAGAAATAGGGGCTGGGTAGGGAAGGGGAAGATTTCGGAGAGGGGTGAGGATTCAACGCTTGAAAAAAAGGAAGTAATACGCGTCAATAAAAGTTGTTGATGTTGTTGTTGTTGTTGAATGAAAGAATAAATGAATGAACAATGAATGAATGAATGAATGAATGAATGAACGAGAGACGTGATCCTCGCACTTAGCTAGACAATTTACACACGATAGTACAAAACGCATGCACATTCATAAAACAAGTATTAAGAAAAAAAAGAGGAAAAACTCTTTTTGGGGTCCCCCGTGCTACTTTCGATCCAAAGAGGGAGAAATTAATCGACCTCTGAGCCATTCTTTGATAAACCCCTTGACTACTCGTAGCTCCGCCATTAGTATAATTAAAAAGACGATAGTTTGGAATTTTTTTTCTTGCTTTTCTTCATGTGGTAAGCACACGAGTACAGAATGCATGCACATTCATAAAACAAGTATTAAGGACGGTGCCTACTATTGTTGTTGCGCATACGTTCTGCGCATCTCGAGATACTCGCAAGGTAAAGGTAAAGGTACACCTTATTTAACGTCGGAAGTTCCTTTACTCTCTAGAGAGTATTCTCCCAGGAAGCCGACGGTGCGCTCATTTTATCCCCCTCTTTCCATCAGTGCTCTGTTTTAAGGGTATTTAAAGCTACTTATGCTACACTGAAAGGAATAAAGTCGAAACAAGGATGTGAGATCCGGGGATCGAACTCGGGACCTCTTGCACCAAGGCCGCGCACTAACCAACTGTGCCATTTCCTGTGGTCGGTGCTTATTAATATAGGGATATTTTTGCGCGGTTCAAAACTATGCGGAGAAAGCAGAACTTAGCAAGTGCTGTTAATATCCAAAGAGAAAATAGGAGGTAACCATGCATTTTTCCAGTGATAATTAAGCTTCAATTGGGAAAGGAACGCCATACATTGCTGTGTATTGTAAAGCGTTTTATAAATATTGTTGATTAATTATCTTCGGAAAATGCGTAGTTACCTCAAATTTTCTTTTTGGATTTCAATAACACTTGTTAAGATCTGCTTCTCCCGCATATTCAGTAAACCGTGCAAAAATACGTTTGAATTAGTAGGCACCGTCCTTCAACAACAACAACAACAACAACAACTTAATTTAAGTGTCAAAGTATTTAGCTAAATATAAGCTAATTGTGGACACTAAAAGAACATTCCAAATACAAAAGTAATACTCTAAAATATTTACAAATTTATTTACAAAAATTTTAAATTTAATTTAATTTTTAATTTATGAAAAAAAGAAAAACTTTGTTTGGGGTGCTACTTCAACTTTGGGTGATCCAAAGAGGGAGAGGTTAAACGACCCTTGAGCCATTCGTGATTAACTCCTTGTTTACTCGTAGCTCCTCCATTAGTATAATGGCTAAAGCACCTCAAATCAACATAAGGACTTGAAACGCCGCAAAACCAATTTCATTTCCTGCTGATAGTTTTATAGAATTATATCGAAATATTACAAGTATACATCAACGATTCCTTGCATTTGTTACCTGTCTCATAGACACGATGCAATTACTCGGTATCACCTTTATTCTATTAACCAATTTCTTCGGCATTTTCTGGTTCCCATAGAAACCTTACAAATCAGTCTGTTAACCGAATCTGGGCTGCCAGTTATCACGACATGGGAGGATCCAAACAATGTTACTCGGGATTCTGTATTTGTTTCTGACAATGTTACTATCCTCTGAGCGCACGGGCATGAATTATTCCTTGAGATAATTGACCAAAACGTTCCCTTCATTGCAAATATTGGCTTGCGGTAGCAATGTCTTGAAAGTACAGAAACTGTCTTCAGAACAAAACAAAGTGACTTGAAAACAAAAACCTCATCCCTAAGACCCCAAAAGTTGAAAACAAATACCCCCAATTCTACCAACAGAAACCTCCAAAAGTCGAAATTTAAAGTTCAACTGGAGGATCTTTTGCAAGGTCACGTAAACGTGGAGAATGCTCTAAAACAAAAAATAGGCACAATAGGCACCACCCAGGGGCTAGAGGATGCCAGTTTAAACCACATTAGTTAGTTGGTCAGTAGGCTGGAGTTACTTAAGCTAATTAATTAGTGATTGAGTGGCTTCGTAGCTCAGTTAGAAGAGAATTGCACCGGCATCGCAGAGGTAGTGTGTATTCTTCTTCGTTAATCTGATATACCTGTTCCACTGCCCTTTTCGAAGAAGTTGGGGCTTTGCATATTGAGGCAGCTGGGCAAATTCATAAGTTATCATTTAAGCCTACTGATCATTCGATCCTTCAGACTGCGAATTGGCCCAGTGTATTAGAAAAAAGTAGCTGTTGAAATGTTTAAGATAATGAGCAATGGAGGTCAAAGGTTATTCTCTAATTTCCAGTTTTTTAAGTCTGAAAGAAAAAGAACTTTATCAAGGCTGAGACGGATAAATACTGAATCGGGAAGAAACACCTTGTTTTTTTAGGGGGCCTGAAGTTTGGAATAGTGTAGAAAAACACATTAGGGATCAGGTGCATACAAATTCCTTTAAGGCGAGTTTGAAGAAAGGAAACAAAACTTAAATTGCTAAGCTTTGAGAAAGGGAGCTGCACTAATTTAAATAAAGACGTAGATGTAGATACTTTTATATATTTTAGAATAATTTTAATATGAATTTTGTACATAGTCTTTTTGTATAATTGTGTATTTCTAACTTTAATTTTAAATTCCAATATATTTTGTCAAATTTTGTTTTTTAATGTATTTTGCAATGTCCAGATCAACCTCTGGTTGCCTTTTTTTAGACATTTCAATAAAGTATGTACGTATGTATGCATGGTCATATGTGTTCGAATCCCGTTGAAGTCACTTGAATGTTTCAATTGATCACATGGCGAGTTTCAGCCCTGCTTTCAGAACAAATGCCTCATTTAAAAAGACAGCGATTACATGAACAAAGCTTCAGCCCTCATACCGGGCTGACAGCCAGGTCATTCAGCCCGGGCTAAAAAAGGAACGCCGAAAGCGTGCGCATCGATTGAGCCTGGTTTTCACTAGTCCTCTTTGCGCAGCCGCTCGCGCTGAAGTCACGCAATGTTCCTCGTCCCTACGAGAAGCGTTGCGTGACTTCGGCCTTAGCGGCTGCAAAGACTATTGTAGTTTTTACTTGCGACACAGGCATGAGCAAAAGGAACACACGCAATCGCATTTGCTTGTCGTTAATTAGCTTCTATTGTTCTGATAAAAAGCTTTAATGAACAACAAGCTACTGAGTTTGCATATGCTCAGTCTTGTGCTTATAGATCGTTTTCACGTGACGTCATCATTTTCTAAAATCCAAAACTAAAGAGCCACGAAAGTTTTTATCCTCATCAGGCATAAGAGGCGGTAAATTTGTATCCATTTGCAATTTTAAAGCTCAATAGCGTGCTTCGTTTGGAAACCAGAGCATTTTGAATTTCTGAGTTATAGCGGTGCGTGACACGAGGCGACGATCAAGTTTATTGAGAAATATATATTTATCTGATGGTTTTGAGCCTTTTTAGAATTTAAAGCATTAGGAAAAGTGCTTAAGTAAATAGCTGTCTGTTCAGTACAGATGATCACTCGCCTAGATAGCCAAAGTAAGTAACAGATGTTGACCTTATTTTCCGGCCGCCATATTGGTGCACCACAGATGTGCACCAACATGGCGTTTTCATACTGGGCTCTGTAAATTTCTGCGAAACATTTCGACGAATATCTGAAGTTTGGGGAAACGCACGGGTCTAAGACTTGGAGAAGTGTCTTCTTCATTTATCTTCTACAACATCACGAAGTCTTGACTTTTTCCACTGGATGGTTTTCGATTTATTTTTTTATTGCGTGACAGTGAAAACGATCTATACTTGCGTTGCAAGTGAAAACCAGGCTTAAATTTGCGTTTTGCGCCAGGGCCGAAATTGAGTAAGTAATCGGAATAAAATTTCAGTCCGGGTTTAAGCAGCAAACTGTCAGCCCCGGCTGAAACTTGCCTTGTAATTAGGCCCTAAGAGACAATTAATTCCTTAAATTGTCCAGGTAAGTGTGACTATCACTTCTCTGTTGTCATTTATAACCCACACTTGACCCATTTTTAAGAATTAGTCGCCGAAGGCGAAGTGAATATTGGTGATTATTAAATTTTCAACCTCGGTTAAAGCATTTCTCGTGCTCTGATTGGTTCACTCAATTTCGGTTATCAGCTCATATACCTTAGTGGCAATTGATTGCGCTAAGCGTTGCTAAGCCAGAAAGCGAGATTTCTCTGAGAATAAACCCCCCAAAAAAGTATTTTTGTGGAAAGTCCGACATTTAGAATTACTCGTATCTCGTACTTCCAAACTTTTGGAGTTTAAGGAATTTAATACAACAATTATGCCATTCGCGCTTGTTGGATATGAGACTGGTTATAACCAACTCGGCGCTACGCGCCTCGTCTTCCAAATCTTTTCATGTCGTGCAGAACTTTCCATTCTTGGGCTCTCCAGGGGGGCTCTCCTGATTTTGATGTCATGCTCCGTGGATGCTCCCCGGGACCCAAGGTATTTAAAGTCGCCTACAACGTCAAGCTGAGTACCATCCATTGTTTTGAAATCGACCTCGTTAGCTTTGATGTTGATTGACATGACCTTTGCCTTCTTGGCATTCAGCCCGAGACCTATGTTCTTGCATTCTTTCTCAACAGCGAGAAGTAGGGTGCAAGCTTGTTCCACAGTGTCAGAGAGGAGCGAGATGTCATAGGCAAAGTGGTATTTTAGGCTACTTAGGTTCTTAAATAGGTTCTTAATTTGATAGGGATACTAGCGGTCAGCAAAGATAACTACTACAGGGCATGCATGTATGTGATATGGAATAGGTATAGCCGTGAGTGTTGTATTAAATAATTATCTAGAATACAGTTTAGATGATAACCATACAGTAAATTTATTTTTCCAAAGTACTAGCATGCATTTTAGCTCATTCTTTGAATCTTACTGAGTGAAACCTGGACTAAAATCTCTTTCTGCATTTTCATCTGTGCCTTCAGTTGTGTAAAAGAAGAACCTATTGAAAATTTTAGGCTAAATAGGTTCTCATGAAAAGGGCGTTTCAAATGACAATTTTAGCCAAAGAGGTTCTTAAATTTTAGGTTCTTATACGCGGGTTTTACTGTAATCACCGGGTAGCGCGGTGAATAATGTAAGACCGAATTCTTATATTCACCGCTGAAAATTATACTAAATATATTTACATGTTGTAAATAATTTAATTTAGGTATCTATTATTATTATTATTATTATTATTATTATTATTATTATTATTATTATTATTATTATTATTACTATTATTATTATTTATTTTTGCCCCCTTTTTCATTTCGGTGCTGACTGTTTTAGTATCCTGTGTAGGGACGATATCGCCGACGTCACCTATTGTCCGATTGAGGTGTCAACCAGGGGCGGGTTGATCGAAGCCTGGTTTGCGCTAACCGTTGGTTAAGAGGTGCTTTAACCATGCTTCGAGCAACCCGGGCCAGAGCCTCATCGGCTGTCGAAAGGGTCTTTTGTTCCTGTGGTTGGCACATTTGAATAACAAAAGCAATGTTTGTAGACAGATATCTTCCCTATGGTCTCGCGACTTCTAGGATTACTAAATATCTATGTACGCGTTACGTAATTATTTAATTAGTACATTTATTTCAGTAAGTAAGTTAGTTTTTTATTGCATAAAGGTTATTATGGTTATTTTCCAAAGATTATAAGTTCGCTTTTACTGTCTACCATGACTCTATTGTTTACTTATTGGCTCGGCTTTGCTCGTTGGCATTTTTGTCTATTGCTAAATCCTTTGACATTCTCTCCTAAAAGTGAAACTTTACTCGTCAAAGGAAACCCCTGTTGGGGCGAAGGGGTAAAGAAGTAGACAACCACATGAACGAAAGTTAGACACAAACCCAAAAGTCACCATGTGGAAAAGATGGCCGCGGCGTACCCCCACAAAAGAAATTGCACTACACTTAGAGTTTACTGGCACCATATTGACCATGCGAAAGGTCCAAGTAGATTTTCACCAAAAATCTCGAAGCTAGCCTCTTGTTGTATAGCGCCTTCCATGACAAAGATTTTTAGCGACCTGTATTAGCGTGAGAAGTTGGCCTACAGCTTGGAAAAGAGGAGAGTGAATACCTGTACTTAAAAAGGGCGATAAATTGGATGTAAAAAGGTACAGACCAGTGACAGTATTGGATTCGGTTGGTACACAGGCACCCCAAAGCTCACAACCCGATTTTGCAATGCATAACTATTATATGTGATAAGAGAGTTTAAAAATTAAGGTAAGTTGAATAACTGTATGTCTTTTTCTTGCAATAAACTTTCCCTACCTCAAATATTTTGTTCACTTGTGTTTTGTGTCGATTCATAAGCCATTGTCGATATTGTGAAATCAGTACTCGTTTATTAGGCGAGGGTATAACCAAGTGTACTGATCACTCGAGACCCTCTTAAGCGAGGGTATAAATGAGTACTGATTTCCCTATATCGGCAATGGCTTATGAATCGACACAAAATAGAAGTGAACAAAACATTTGAGGTAGGAAAAGTTTATTGCAAGAAAAATACATTTAGTTTTCAACTTAACTTAATTTTAACCTATTTTAAACTCTCTTACCATATATACTGTAAGAGTTATGCATTGCAAAAATCACGTTGTGAGCTTGGGGTGCCTGTGGTTGGTAAAGTGTTTGAGCAACTGATAACTAAACAAATTGTTCAGCATTACGATCTTGTGCTGTCACCATATTCAAGTGCCTACCACAAGACCCATTTCTGTGAAACTGTGAAATAAGATTATTAGATTAGTACAAGATTGGAGATTGTCATTGGATCAAAAGTTGAGTGTAGGGATACTCTCGACTGACATGTCAAAAGCCTTCTATTCTTTGCAGCAAATACTTAATGCTAAGGAAACTGCAAGTATATGGTTTCGATAACATTAGCAATGGACATACTGAGATTATATTTTCAGGCCAGAGTGAATAGAGTCAGACTGGATTCTGTTGTGAGTGAATGGAGAAGTGTGGATAGGGGATGCACTCAAGGCTCCTCCTTAGGCCCACTCATGTGGAATTTGTACCCGGAGGGCGGGGGGTACTTTAGGAATTTCTGGGTGGGGATGTGCCGCTGGGACCCTGGAACCCTTAGCCTACACCAGAGCTAGTTCAGCTGAATTTCGAAATCCTATACTAGAGTAATCTCCCACCGATTTCCGTCTAAATACTGATACTTGACAGTTAATAATATCCAGAAGTGTTTCATAATAGCCATTTATCGACACTGTTGAGGCTGAGTTGCGTAAATTTAAACTTTGACGACTCGACTTTTTTGTATTTTTTTAGCGGGAATTTCTGGTTCCTTAGTCTTGCTAAAATCTTCAAGCAACTGGTCAGTTTCGAGAAAAATGATACCCTATTCTAGAACCAAATGCTCTAATTTATATACCCTATGCTAGAATGTGTCTGACAACTCTATTCGACGCTGTTCAAGAAAAACTCGACACATGGAGATAATGCATCCTAGTGGTACAAGAAGGAGAGGCAAGGCAAGCCAGCAAGGCAATAGAGACAAATATAATGTAATGCTGCTATCTCAAGTCAAAGGCTACTTACTAGCACCTGGTCTTGAACTTTTGTACAAACTCAGATAGAGGGAAGCTTAAAAGGATCCAAGAGCATGCTCTTCGCATTGCTTTAAAGGAAAAAACTGCAGCACATAATGAACTGCTCAAGAAAGCTGGGCTAACTACTCTGTATAACCTAAGGTTACAAGATTCCGCAATACTAATATACAAAGCTAAACATAACCTGACACCAATCTTTATACAGAATATATTTGAAAAAAAAAAGGAACAACATACCAACTTCATAATGGAAATGATTTTAATATACCATGATTTCTGTCTGTACGATACGGGAAACACTCTGTAAGATACATGGGTCCATACATGTGGTCAAAACTTTCAAGAGAAGATAAGAACAGTACATCTCAACCCTCAGAAGAAGAGACATCTTTACTTGAGAAAAACTGTGAGAACTGTCCCCATCGGTAAGTCTATCCTGACTGATTTCTAGAAGAATTTTAAATATTCCAAATTGTCGGTATCATATATTGTAATAATTTGTAGGATACATAAAAAAAATGCAAATGAGAAATCGCTACTTTTAGCAGAGTTCAAGAGCACAAAAGGGTTAACCCTGTTTTCCTCAAAAGTTAAGAATCAAATGTGACAACCTACCAGTTTAAAGCTGGATTCACTGGCCCATTCACAGAAGCTGCAAACTAAATCCATGTCCTATACAGCCATCTGCGCATGTTGCACTCCTCATAAGGCCTTTGATAAATTCAGCCAAAATAGCAATTACAACTGTCACAAATTACATTAAGTGTGATCTTCTCTTTACTGTGGCCTTGGTACATGCATAATATTTTAAAGAAATTCTGCTTTACCATAAACGTTTCTTGAATTAAAGTAACAGAGATGATGACTTCTTTACAAAAAAAAGCAATAGTCGCCAAGAAAAGGGCCATGCTAATCCTTTTAATAAAAATTGTGATAAATAGCACAATTTCAATGAAAACTGTTCAAATGCCATCTAAGGAATTAAGATCTTGCAGCACACTTTGAACTCTCCAGTGTTCCCTCCCATATAAGTGACTGAATCCCTTGAATGATAAATGAAACATTACTCTTGCATCTTTCCTGTTTTTCATTGCTCGGTATGTCTTGCCAAGGAGATGTCTAGTTTCTGCCACAGAATGTTCTCTGATGTCCTCTTTCCCCGCAGTCAAAAGGATCTTCAAGGCTTCCTGGTGAAGATCCATTGCCTTTTGAGGCTGCTTAGATTGACAATATGCTGCACCTAGACTGTTCAATGCCACAGCAACTGAACTATGGTTTTTCCCCCAGGTATGTTTAAAAATGTTCAAGGCCCTTTCTAGAATTACAGTGGCCTTGTCCACCTCACCAAGGCTTGTATATAGAACTCCAAGGTCATTTAAAGCCTCACCCAATATGAAATGATACTTGTCAAACACTTTTTCTTTAATAGATACTGAGCGTTCAAGAACTTCCTGAGCTTTTTGCAAATTTCCATTGTCTCTATACATAAATCCAAGAAAATTCAGAGCTTCAGCCACATGTGGGTGGTTTGTTCCATGAAATTCCTCAAGTATTTCCAATCCAAGTTTAGAAGTATTTATAGCATCATTAAACTTGCCAAACTTGTAATAAACTGTTCCCATGGTGATTAACACTCTCCCTACATTGGCATGCCTTGGTCCAAATATCTCTTGAATCATGGCCAGTGATCGATAATTCATTTCTAAGGCCTTGTTGTACTTGTTTTGGCGACTATAAACAGTTGCTAAGTTCAGAAGTGAGCCTGCAACAAAGGGGTGGTGCAAGCCAAATAATTTCTGCAGCAATTCAAGTGATGTCTCGTGGGTGGCTTGAGCTGCACTAAGGTTAGACAAGTAGCGGTTAATGACGCCAAGTTTGTGCAAAGTACTTGCCTCCTCAAGGATGCATCCAGGATCTTTATGGTTTGTTTGACTCTTTCTTTTGTTAGAATTTGCAGGGTTAATAGTGACATTTCTGTTTTTTTGATGAAGTTGAAGTGCAAGCTCATGCAGCTCTCTTGACTTGTAAGGATATCCTAGAGCTCGATAAATATCACCCAAGATGTTTAAGACAAACGTCCTATCTTTGCTCATTGTGATATTGCGTAAAATTTGCAAAATTCCAAGAGTAGTTTTATTTAATGCTGACATCAGATGTTGGTTGTGTAACTTTGTTGCACCACTGTGTAGACAAACAATCAGGAGCAATGTTTGCAAATTGTGATGCATTCCCTCTACTGCCATATCATTTGTCAAATTTACAATTTCAGCAAGTCTAAATTTGTTTGAAGTGGGTCTGAGCAATGCAGGCCAAAATCCTGAAATATATGAGATGAGTCTCAGGAGCATATCTAAAAATCGTGTACTTATTAAGTCTTCAACTTGCAAGTGTTCCCTGATGGAAAAGAAGTACAATGATGTCAAGACATCCAAATGTTGGGAATCAAAACTGTGTTGACGTTGCATCCAAGATGCATTGATTTTGAGGCTGTGCAGGTGTCTAAAGGTGGCATTCAGCTCCTGTTCAATTGATAAGGTAAGTCTTGTAAAGACTTCCTTTAGTGTGCTCCTCTCATTGTTTGTACTGGAAATAGCTGTCAAATAACAGTATCTTGAATTAAGGCAGTTTGGATTCTTGCTACTTGCCCTGCAGACATGGCGGAAGGCTTCACGTATAACTTGATGACTTGATAAGGACTGGTCTTGTTCTTTGCCTGTCACCTTAAAAAGAACATTCTTTAAGGAGTTACGAACCTGGGCTTTTGAAAACTTGTGGTGTGAATTAGTGTTCAAAAAATTCAGGACAAATTTTAAACTTAGTGGAGAAGAATCTGCGTATCCAATACAAGCAATATCTCGAATCACAGGGTCATTCTGTGCAGAGTGGTTAACTGCCTTGAGAACAGCCTGATACATGGAAACTGGATACTTTGAAGCATCACTCTCATGCCATTCAATTTCTTCATCAATGCCAAGCATAGAAATATCTCTCTTGAACTCTAAGATGTAATCAGAGTAAGAATAATCAGGATTCTTTGGTGGACCCTCACGGACGCTCTCGATGTAAATAGCTGCAGTTGCGAGAGCAAGAGGTTGATGTCCAAGTATATTTGATATTTCAAGGGCATGCTTCTCTCTATCATCGTTTAGCCCAGTTATAAGCTCAAGAAGTTTAACAGAGTCAGTGGCCATCATACCATCAAATAAATCCCTCACCTTCACATAAGGACTCAGTCTTTCCAAAGAGACACGTTTTTGCAGAGTAATTATGATCACAAAAGTAGAAAAATGTTTGCTTCCAGGTTCAAGGTTTAGATAGTTAAACAATAATTTCAAATCTTGCACGCCGTCAAAAATCATGACAGGTTGACTGTTTCTCTCTCTGAAAAGTTCTTTCAGTTTTGTGAAAAGGACTTTCACCCGCATTTCCGTTTTTAAAATTTTTCCTTCATTTGAGAATAAATCATTGAATCTAAAATTCAGTTCTTCTTTCATTTGCTTAATCCCGTCGGCTTTTTGCCCTGAATTATTGCAAAGAGCAAACACTGCATCCGCAAGACTTGACATGAGAGATGCACCACTGTCTGCCTGGATAGTAATAATGTCAACTGGTCTCGTTCTTTCTATTTTCATAACATCCTTCAAATGAAGTCCAACTTGTCTAACAAGCTCAGACTTTCCTGAGCCTGGTCCACCGATCAAATACATGTGCACTTGTCTTCCATCGTTGTCTTCACACAGCTTCGTTATCTGTGTTGTAATATTAAGAACTTCCGCCTTGCGCCATATCCAGCGATGTCTTGGTGGCCACAACACCTCATTAAAATTTATACTGGGTATCTCTGCCGTGTTACGTCGATAAAACCAAAGTATGCTGCCAGTACGGCCCCAAAATGGATATACGGCTGATACGGTCAGACACACAACGATGACAATTAACACAAAAACTGGATTACTGCTCCTGAATTGTTCCAGAACAATTTTTCCATGAGGGAAAAGGTTTACAAACAGATTCCAAAGTATTGAATCAATTTTTTGTTTCAGAGCTTTAAGCTCAGCTCTCCAATTGAGAAGGTTTGATTTCTTTGATTTGGATTTTGCAACCGATTTTGGTCGGTGCTTTCTCCCAGCAAACATTTGACTTGGGGCTCTACCGGAGGAACGAGTGTTGAGACGCGACTGACTTCTAGTCCAGATCATACTTAATATGAGATTCAGTCATCGGACAAGCCTCAAATCCATTGCCCTGATACGTAAATGATATTGGTATGTTGATACCAACAGACTGTCGTCTGTCCCCTATCTTGTTTTCTGAGATTTCCGAGCCGATCAACCACCAGCTGCGCGGTAAAGCGTTCATGTTAGGCACATAAGACGTCCCATACATAACAACTTTATGAATGATATATACCACACTAAGTGTCCTTTTAGATCATCTGAATAATAATTAACCTCGTCCTACCAACGTTAGCCCTTATCTACTCCAAGTTATTAAATTTTCTCTCTGAATGAAGCAAAACAAAAACGTTTTTGTGGAAAGCTTGGAACAATTCCGACGTTTAGAAGTACGCGAAAAGCTAAGAAATGTTTCTGTGATGAGCCTGCATCTGTCTGACCACAAGGTCTTACACAACATCGCTGCAGTTCTCATCAAGTCTTTTCGATTTCGCTCGGATTTGCTCGCTTTTTTCGCTCGTATTTCGTACTTTATGAACTTTTTGAGTTTAAGGAATTTAATGAAACAATTATTGCATTTGCACTTGTTGGATACGAGACTGGTTATAACTAACTCGGCGCTACGCGCCCTGTTGGCCATTTAGCATCTCATATCCAACACGCGCCCATGGAATAATTGTTAATTAACCACGTTAACCCTCATCTACTCTAAGTTAACCCTGTTTACCGTCATCTAATCTGAGTGGGCCACTTTATACCTCGTTGACCTTTATGTACCCCAAGTTAACTACGTTCTACGACCGGCTTAAACCCTCATCTATTCTAAATTAACCACGTTAACCCTTATCTACCCTAGGCTAACCACGTTGGCCACTTTATACCTCGTTGACCTTCATCTACCCCAACTTAACCTCGTTCTACCAAGTTGGCCAATTTATACCTCATTAACATTCATCTAGTCTAAAGCTAACCTTGTTTCATTACTGCCTATGTATCGTTATGATTGAGATGATCTGCATCTTAAATACATTCCTTGAAATTTTAATAACTTTGGTTACGATGGCAGATGAAATGCCGAATACCTGTCTACAACAAAAACTACCCTGAAGTGTGTCGTAGTTTTTTTAAAGATTTTCGCAAACAGCCAAGCTATATATATTTTTAATAAAAAACGAAAGTATTCTTAGCGTTACTAATTGCGCGAGCTATTTGCAGCACAATTAGCCTCAGGCTAATCGGCTAACTCAATATCATAAGCGTTCGGGGTGGGGTGGGGGTTGCCATACTCTATGTTCTACCTGGTTCTACTCAATTCCAATCTCCCGGCGGGCTTATAAATTTATATGTATTTATTGTATTTGCATTATAATGTGGCATTCGCATTTAAATGATATTGAAATTCCTCAGTGGAACAAACTGTTTTTCTCCAGAGGTACAACATTGAGTTGGCGATTTGGTCAATTTCTTTCTTTAATTTTTTACAGTTTAGACTTCATTTAAACACGGAAAATCATTAGTTAAGCCTTACAAGTCAAAAAATAAAACTATTTACAATTGCTTTACATGATTGCCGTGTGGGAATCCGATACCATAAAATTCCGTTTATAAGCCCCCCCCGCCCCCCCCGCTTATAAGCCCCCCGGTTTTAGGCCTATCTACTTGGAAACCAAAAAAATCATCCGGTTATAAGCCCCTCCCCCCCCCCCCCCCCACCGGGTCTTAGCCCCCTTCCAGTTACTGAGAGAATTGAGTGCAGGAAGCCTCGCCATCGTGAACTAGACATTAAAATTCTTAACAATGACAGCGAAGATGAACTCTGAGCTCCGGTTTGTTGCGTTCCAGTTACGTTCACCTTGTTGAGTTTTGATTTTGTTCCTAAAATTGAAATGCATTCCATTTATAATAAGGCTTGAAAGTTTAATTACAAATTCGTAAATTAAAAACGTATTTCCATCAACACTGCTGTGGCTCATTTCGAAACGGTTTTTTTTGTTCTGCTTATAAGCCCCCCCGGATATAAGCCCCTCCGTTTATAAGCCCAACCAAAACCCCTTACGAAGTTGTATAAGCAAGCCCAGGGCTTATAAGCGAAATTTTACGGTATGCTAGATGCCTTTTTCAGGTTTCGCTTAAATCGACCAAAATATCTGACATTTTTAAAGCTATTGGTCCATAATGTGGCTCCGCTATAGGAGAAGCTTAATTCGCTTTGAATAATTAGTTCTCGGGTTTGGCAAAGCCAGTTTTCCCTCAGAGTTTCTCAGGTTGTAATTAGAGTATTACTGAGTGAAAAGACGATGAAGATAATCCGGGGCACGTCCATTCATTGTCTTATACATCATTAAGGCTTTTCGTTTCTTTCGTCAAATTGATAGCCTCTCCCAGTTAAGGGTGGTTAGGAGGTGGTTCGAGTTCGTATCAAAAGGTAATTTTGTAATTACTCTAGCAGCACAATTCTGCATTTTTTGGAGCTTATCACTCAGGTGAGCTCTCAAACAGTCCCAAACTGGGCTGCAATGATCGAAATATGGTACAATCAGAGCGTTACAAATTGAATGGGAGTTTTTTTCGGAATGAAGTGTCGCACACGTTTGAGGGCACCTATAGCTGAGGATAATTCTTGGATATTTCTTCAAGTTGTTTGCACCAAGTAAGTTGAGCATCTATTGTAAAACCCAAGGATTTGGCATGGTCAACCTTCTTGATGATTTGATCTTCAAGTCTTATTTCAACGTCTTCATTTTGGACAGATGCACCAGAAGTTTGAAACAAACTTTGAAGTTGGCTAGGTACTTGATTTTCTCCGCAAAATGGTAGAGTAAATAAAATTTATAAGCAGCTATTATAAAGACAACACTTTAAAATTAATTTTTCTTTTTTTTTTACCTACACACAGACATAAAATGACGGTTTCAATTTCCATACAACGTCACGTACTAAGCAAAGGAAGCGAAAATATGCAAAAATCCAACAACTCGTCCCATAGTTGGAATGGATATTACGGACATTCTTGATAAATTTTTACCGTAATAGAAACCTTTAGAATCAGGTTTTTTCATGGGAATTCAAACCGCAAACGCAGTTGGCCATTTGCAGTCTCAAGTTGTCAAATTTTAGCAAGGCATTCGGTGTTTCATGAAGACATGTTGTTTTTTTGTCAAGTCGAAGTGCCTCACTTTTCGCGCCTAAAAACATGAAAAATTCATCGATTTGAGTTAGCACATCGCAGGCTGGTATATAAAGCTATTTCTTGCCTTTAAACGCGAGGCCGTACATTTTTTAATGGCAAAAATCTTGCCGTATATCACTTACCGCCCTAATCCTTAATTTCCTGCCGTTCAAACGTGAGCTGCAGGACCGTGGTCACGAGAGATCCTCAGTTTGCTGTCTGCAGTTAACCATGAAATGCTAATGCTAAAGGTCTCTATTTATTCTTTCCCTCTCGGGAGAGGCAGTAATAGGTTTTTTTTTCATTTATTTAAATACAGTACTTACAATACACCGTTACTCACACTGCTACCCGGCACTACTACTGCTGCTCACAAAAACTATATCTTAACTTACACTACTAATACTATTCACAATATCGTACTTTACATTGTTCTCTATACTTGGCAATCATTACATATAGAAATAAATAAATAAACAAATAAATAAATCAATACATAAAAAAAAACCTTGCTATGTTTTAATGAGTGTCTAAAAGCTCACGGATGCTCGAACGCTTGGTGACTCCGTGGATAATTTGCTCTTTAAAAATACTTTGAACGCTGTTATGCTGTAAGATTCACTTTCTTTGACTGCAGTATAGAAGTAGTAACGGGCTACTATAAGGTACAGGTTGACAGCTCGAAAAGATCGCTTCTCGGGGTGATGTGCATAAATTTTGGCATTGTTCGTCAAAGCTACCTTCGGCAAGTTACTAGAGTTCCACTAAGAGGCAAAAAGGTTCCAGAAAGTATGGACGTGCCGACATTCTACGAACCGATGCTCTAAGGTCTGTCTTACACCACACAATTGACATCTATCGTTTTCGGTTATTTTAGCTCTAAAAAGTTTGCTGCGAGTGTAAAGAATATGGTGGTTGATTTTGAATTGAAACATCGAGAGTTTAATTAAGGACTCCATGCTCTGATCAGTAAAACCGGCCTTAGGGGGTGTTTACATGATACCGGTACGAGTTTCATTCTGGTACGAGTTCATCCCGGTTCTTACTTATCGCTCTGTATTTGTTTACACGATACCTGTGAAAAATCTCATACCAGTACAACTCATACCGGTATAAGTTCATCCAGGTAGTTGTACCGGATCGAAATTCTCATAACGGTATGAAAAGTTATACCGGTATCATGTAAACGCTACATTGACTCCCATTCCGGTACGAGTCGTCAAGTCGTGGTGGACTGGGACTATTGACGCATGCGTTGTATTTCTAAATATTGGACGCCATTATTGTTTTGGTTCATGCGTCATCCCTGTGTCAATATTTGCGTCGTCCATGTAAACGCGGTATGAAATTCACAACTAGTACCAGAGTGAAACTCGTACCGGTATCATGTAAACACCCCCTTAGTTAGACGAGCTTTAGAGGTAGGTATTTGGGACACTTTAAAATAATGTTTAATAAAACAGCATTTGAACATCTTTAAACTTTTGCGTAAGCAATGCGTGTTTACTGCTCCACTGTATTTGTAATGAAATACCAGACGTATACAAAACATGGACCCCACGTCCATAGACCATTGCACACGGGTGATCCATGTACTAGTGGTCCATGTCTCGTAAACGTCCTTGGACAACTTGGCGTTCCCGCAAGCAGATAAGCCAAGTTTGGCGTCCTATTTGATATATTTAAATTTTTCTTGTTTTTTTTTTGTTTTTTTTTTAAATAAAACAACGGCTTATGTTACGTTACACTTACATACAGCAGTACTTGCGATTACCTTACTTGCAATTTAGCGCAAAAGACCCATGGAGTTCCATAAATTTAAGTCCATCATCGATGAAAATTTTTCGTTTTTAATTTTTATTAGGTTCCAGTTATTTCTTTAACCACGTTGACTTTAGGGATTTGTTGAAAGAAAACAAAATCGATCATTTTTAGGCCGCCGTTGTCAGAACTATAATTTATCATAACTTTCCGTTTTGTTTTGAGGGTCGCCTTTACCATTCCAAAAAAATGTGTAAAACCAATCATTTACTTCATTTAAGGCCCAAAAATCTGATTCCAAAGGTGCCAATAAATAAACCAATTCAAACACCACTTAAGATATTAACACAGGGTTAGTTTAAATTTGCGATAGCTCCAACATTTTAAGATAAGCGTAAAGGTGGTTACCTTAGGATTAATGGTAGGTAGGTAGGTATACTTTATTTAAATCAATGAAACACGCTAGCCCCAACAACACTCAGCTGGTTTCCATGGAGGAGGGCGTGTTTGTATAGACATAAAAAAAACTAGAGCTAGTAATAATACAAGATTAATAATATCGTAGGTCTAAAATTATAAAAATTCAGCTATTGTAAACTAAGTACATGATTAATAATAAGGTAAGTCTAAAACTACAAAAATTCAACTATATTCCACTACATATTGTAAACCAAGTACAAGATCAACACATGTGGCATGACATGACCCAATTACGTTTTGATACATTCATTGAATGAATATATCGATTCCATGTCTCGTAAATTAATGTTGGTAGAACGAAGTTAACTTGGGGTAGTTAAAGGTTAACGAGGTATAAAGTGGCTAACTTAGGGTAGATATGGGTCAACGAGGTATAAAGTGGCCACCTGAGGTTAAATGAGGGTAATAAACATGGCAAACTTAGGGTGAAGAGGGTAAACGTGGTAGAACGAGGGTGACTTGGGGCAGGTGAAGGTCAACGAGGTATAAAGTGGCCAACCCAAGATAGATGAGGGTAAACATGGTTAACGTAGGGTAGATGAAGATTAAAGTGGTAGGACGAGGTTAAAATAGGGTAGACGAAGGTCAGTGAGATATAAAGTGGGCAATTGGGTAGATAGGGGTAAACGTGGTTAACTTAGGGTAGATGAGGGCTAACGTTGTAGAACGAGCCTAATTAAGAGTAAATGACGATTGCTGTGGCAGAACGAGGGTAAGTTCGGGTAGATGTGTGTAAGACCCGTTTTAAACGTCGCATTTTACATGTGCCGAATCTAACGCAAATGATCAAGGGACAGAATAATAATATAATAATATAATAATATAATAATATTGTGGATATAGTAGAATGCAGTTTTACAAGTGTTGTTAATATGTGGTAACAGGGTCATATTTTCATCAAATAGCACTCCCAGATTCCGAGCCATCGCGGCTGGTGCTACAGCAGAGTCGCCGACGGACAAGGTTTTAATGTTGACCTTATTAAGTTGTTGCTTCGTACCAATTATCAGTAATTCTGTCTTGATGTCATTAATTTTCATCTTATCCATGATCATCCATGCACGAATTGCCTTTATACAGTTTTCCATGGCTGCAATAGATTCTTCTTCCGTGGCGGTGCATCCTGGCTTAAAAGACAGATATAGCTGTGTGTCATCTGCGTACGCATGCACACAAGGAAGGTACTTTTCAATGATCATAAAAAGCTTACAAGAGTATAAGGTGAATAACAATGGTCCAAGACACGAACCTTGAGGCACTCCACACGTTGTCATGAATACCTTAGAGACCCCACCGTCAAGTGTCACTCGTTGAGATCGACCAGACAAATATGACGAGAACCACTTTAAAGCTTTGCTAGATATGCCAAATGATTTAGTCAGACGTTCCAACAAGATACTATGATCGACTGTGTCGAACGCAGCGCTTAAATCTAAGAGAACTAATAGTGTTACATGCTGTTGATTCATACTCAGGAGGATGTCGTTGTAAATTTTAAGCAGTGCTGTCTCCGTGCTGTAACGTTTTCTGTACGCTGACTGTAACTTGGGGAGCAAATCATTAGCCATAAGGTGATTGTAAACGGCTCGCTCTGTCAGCTTTGAGATGAACCTTAGGTTACTGATAGGACGTAAGTTATTAAAATCTGCGGCAAGTCCAGCTTTCTTTAGAAGTGGCTTTACAAGAGCCTCTTTCCAAACTTGTGGAAAATAACCATGGACTAAGGAAGAATTGATAATCTTCAGGAGTACCCAACGAACACTTTTCTGAATTCATCTGTCATTGACTAACACAATATGTGGGCATCCATTGAAACATTTTTGGTTAATATTTAACTACCCTGGGAAATAAATATCCGCTCTTCAGAGCCAGCTAGCAAGAGATTATTTTCTGAGGTCGCCAGCCAGCATCCATTATTTTGAGGCCTTTTCCTAGCCAGGAAGGTATACATTTCACTGTGGGCGCCAGCCAGCGGCATTTGCCATGTTGAAACCCTTCCTATCCAGCGATAGTTATTGGAAATTTTCAAGGCAACAAGGGCACAATAATAAGACAGCGTGTTCATTTCTCGAAGCGGACGATCGTGTGATTTACTTGGGAAGAAAATGCATTATTATTGTGCTGTCATCGCACCATGAGTAACAGACACCATCGCAAGCTCATAAGAGGTCACATCCAGGTAGTCTGAAACCAAGGCAACAAGGGCACAATAATAAGACAGCGTGTTCATTTCTCGAAGCGGACGATCGTGTGATTTACTTGGAAAGAAAATGCATTATTATTGTGCTGTCATCGCACCATGAGTAACAGACACCAACGCAAGCTCATAAGAGGTCACATCCAGGTAGTCTGAAACCAAGGCAACAAGGGCACAATAATAAGACAGCGTGTTCATTTCTCGAAGCGGACGATCGTGTGATTTACTTGGAAAGAAAATGCATTATTATTGTGCTGTCATCGCACCATGAGTAACAGACACCAACGCAAGCTCATAAGAGGTCACATCCAGGTAGTCTGAAACCAAGGCAACAAGGGCACAATCATAAGACAGCGTGTTCATTTCTCGAAGCGGACGATCGTGTGATTTACTTGGAAAGAAAATGCATTATTATTGTGCTGTCATCGCACTATGAGTAACAGACACCAACGCAAGCTCATAAGAGGTCACATCCAGGTAGTCTGAAACCAAGGCAATAAGGGCACAATAATAAGACAGCGTGTTCATTTCTCGAAGCGGACGATCGTGCTTACCCAAACAAAAACGGATGGCAATGCTCTTAATATGCTCCTTACCCCTGTCCCACCAAGAATGGAGGGAAGAGGAAGGTTTACGCAGCCTCCATGACTCCCAGAAAACCTCAACTGAAAAAACAAACTCCTCTTCCTTCAAGATAGAAATATTGATTTTCCAACGGCCAGGACCTCGAGGTAAAGGGGTAGGAATAGAACAGACAAGGAGAACAGCAGAGTGGTCCGAATAAGGACAGGAAAGAATTTCACATGACTTGACACAGTGAACCCAAGGTATAGGACAACAGAAAAAGGGAAACAACAGAAATGGGGATCGCCCAGGATAGGGAGCACCCCCCTAAACGGGGCCCGCACACCAAATTCGTCGGGGAGTCGAACCCCGCCTTTCCTACACAGATAAAAAATCTAAAACGCGAAAAATGCTATTAAAAGGCAAATCAACAAAAAGGATTAAAAACAGACGTGGAGATGAAAATAATAAGTACAAGCAATTTATACAAGAGCGAAAGACCTAGAAAGAGCAACCGAAGGAGGAACCACTAATGTGTCCAAATACGCCGTTACCACCCCGGAGTCGGAGGAAGTATTTGTGGCGACGGCTAGAGTTAAAACGTACAACAAGGGCAAACAAAAACGTAGGCGGGCCTTTATACCAGAGATAAGATGAACTGCACTGGGGGGCTCTGAGCGAAAACGATGATCATTGCGCTGTAACCAGACCAGATATTTACAAACGTTCAACAGGTAGCAAAATACCCTGAGAACGCAACGCATCTCATCCGACGAAAAACCAAAGAGGGCATGGTGAAGAGAAATAGACGGAGCCAGAGGGGAAGCCCGGGAGAGTTGAGTCTGGACCCAAGCATACCCACTCTGAACAAGAGGACAGAAGACGAATAGGTGTTCGAGACTTTCCAGCTGAAACCCACAAAAACAGGATAAAGGGATAGTGGGACACCAAAACGAAAAGCGCTGAGCAGTATATAGGACCCCATGGGCAATCTTCCAGTTAAGATCGGACACCTTGCGATCTAGTGGGAGGAAAAACAAAGAACTCCAGGTAGCAGGCCAGTACAATGCACCAAAAGAAGGAAAAAACCTGGACACGCAGTTGGGCACGGCAGGGTTAAACTTGAGGAAGAGAGAGTAAACAAACTTGCAGGACATGGAGTTGACAGGAAAAGGGCCACCAACAGACCCGCCGAAAACCAAACCAGAAGGGGACATGGAACCACCAAGGGCCGACCATGAACGAAATAGGGCAGAATAGAAGAGAGGGAAAGAAGCAGACGGAAAGGATGAAGGGCTCGAAAGAAAGGCGAGAGGAGAAACTCCAAGCCGGTCAAGAAGCCAGTACTTCAACAGAAAAACCCAACCATTTGGACAAACAACAAGGCAACGGACCCATTGAACCAACAGTGAGGAGACCTTGAAGTCAATGGAGACGACCGAAAAACCACCAGCCTCCTTGGGATGAAACATTAAATTGCGACAAACTAAGTCAGGCTTGCCAGACCACAGAAACTCGAAGACAAGACGGTTGAGCTCTGTTCGCACCCACAGAGGCATATGGACCAAGGAGGCCACATACCAAACACGTGAGAGTGCCAGGGTATTTACGATGAGGGCCTTTCCGGAAAGGGAAAGGGCGCGGGAACGCCACGCATCAAGACAACGCTACACCGCGTCTATCCGGGGCCGGCAGTTAGCTTCGGCTAGGTCGCCATGCCCAATATAAACACCAAGGACTTTAATTTTTGACGAGGTCCAAGCGATGTCAACGGGGGTTGAGCTACTACGAAAACGCCAAGTACCAAGCCAAAGACCCTCGCACTTACCAAGATTAAGCTTGGAACCCGTTCCCTTTTCAAACTTTCCATAGGTATCAAAGACTGCAAGGATAGCAGAGTCCGAAGCAGCCACAACGGAAGTGTCATCAGCATATAAGGAAAGAACAGGCAAACTAGTGGATAGACCGGGCGGCCGCAGTCCGACAATGTCAGGGTGGGCCCGAAGGTTAACAGCGAGCACTTCGATAGAGATGACGTAGAGAAGAGGAGAGAGCGGGCAGCCCTAACGGACGCCGCGGGAAGGTCGAAAGAAGTCTGACGAAACCCTAATCCTAACCATTTAGGAGAACCGTGCTTCTGACATCCGTGTACAAATGACGAACCCACGAAATAAACGTCGGACCAAAGCCAAAACGGGAAAGAGTGCGGAAAAGGAAAGCCCAGTCCACCCTGTCGAAGGCTCTCTCTTGGTCCAGAGACAGGATGGCGGCAGGTGTCTTAGTCTCGGAAGTAAATTCCACCAGATCTTTTAGGAAAGCCACATTCTCACCAATGTAGCGTCCACGGACGCCGCAGGTTTGATCCGGGCCAATCACCAGATGAAGCACTTTTAAAAGACGCCCAGCCAGAGCTCTGGCACACAGCTTGTAGTCAACATTTAATAGAATAATCGGGCGCCAGTTTTTATGATCTAAACGATGACCCTTCTTGAAGATAAGACAAATGAGGGCACCTCGGAGAGAAAACGGAAGAGACCCAGATGTAAAAGAATCATTGAACACATCCACAAGATCAGCGTCCAGGATTTCCCAGAAAGTACGATAAAAATCCTTCGGGAGCCCATCTGATCTGGTGACTTGACATCAGCCATACCATCCAAAGCCTGAGAAACCTCACCCACAGTCAAAGGACCCTCACAAGAGTCGCAGGCCGCTGGGGGAAGACGAGAGGACAGACTGTTCAAGAGATCATCCTGCACAGAGAGATCAATACTACCAGCATAAAACAGAGAGGAGTAGAAATCTACCCACGAAGAACAGATGGACGAAATATCCGTGGCAAGGGAACCATCAGGGCGCCGCATGGCGGTAACCCAGTCCGAAGTGCCACGCTTCTTCTCAAGACGCAGGAAATACTTCGAAGACATCTCACCCTCCTCCGCCCAGCGCACCCTGGAACGGATTCGGGCCCCCTTAGCCTCAAACCTGTCCAACTCCGAGATCTTTTTTAGCACCTTCTCGTAAACGTCCAGAAAGGAAATCCTACCGGCATCAATATGCAACTTCAGGTGACAAGCAAGGGCCCTCTCCCAGGAATCCGACGGTGCCCTCATCTTCTCCCTTCTTTCCATCATTGCTCCGTTTTAAGGGGATTGAAAGCTACCTGTAGCTACGCAGAATGGAAAGAAGTCGAAGCAAGGATGTCACTAAGGATCGAACTCGAGACCTCTCGCACAGATGGCCGCGCACTACTGACCGACTGTGCAATCCTTACTCCTTAAAAGGCTGGCCAGGTGGCTGGCAGCCACTTTTTGGATGATGGTCTGGCTGGCTGGCTGGCTGACTAGATGTCCCAACCGACCGGTCTACCGTGTGATTAACTAAAAGCAGAACCTCGATCAATCAACAGATCGATAAGTCAGTCAATAAAATAACTGACATCGATCTGTTGATTGATCGAGGTTCTGCTGTTCCCCTTAACAGAAGCCTTTTTTTACTTTTAGCAAATGCTGCGCCACCTGCTTTTGGATCAGTGGCACCAGCCGCAGCATTTAACTTTGGAGCCCCAAATTCACCAGGCACGGGTGGCTTCAATTTTGGTGGTGCGCAGACGAATACTGGATCAAGCGCATTTGCTTTCGCACCAAGCGCTGGAGGAGCCCCTGGTTTTGGTGCAACTAATGCTCCGGCAGCGAGTGGTGAGTCTCTGTATTCTTGTTTCTGTGTTGATATATCCAGGGTTTTCGACAGTTTTGTTAAGTAGCCGACATATTTCTAAAAGCACCGGACGTGACATGTTCTGGCGTCGCAAGGCGTCTTGTGGGCGCCGAAGGCCCAAGCTACCTGGGTGTGGGGGGGGGGGGGGGTCTAAGGCCATGCCCCCCAGGACATTTTTAAAGTAGAACACTCAGAAACGGCGTTTTCAGTGTTTCTGGAACTCAAGAACCAGTTTTCCCAGGCAAGGCTGTTGTTCATTTAAATTCTCTTTAAAAAGTAAGTAAAAAAATCCCTCAAATATTGGCATCAAAGTATCGGACATGGATTGGGAAACGACCGGACGAACCGTCCGGCCTCCGGCCTCAAAGGACAACCCAGTATATGTCAGGGTGCGTTCGATTGACTCTATTCCGGATTAAGAATACGTAGAGTGATGATTTTTGAAATGGTATGCATGGCGTTTTGAAGCAACAAGGATAACAAACATATGTTTTAAAATAACATGTTAGCAGGTGTTTGACAATTTTAATGTGACTCTGTCAAAACGAAGGATTTTTAATTTCTATCCCACGTATTCCTACCGTCAATGGAACGCACCCAAAGAGACAAGAAACGCAAAAAAACGCTGTGGTAAAAAGAATACTAAATGAAAGATGATGGCGTTAGGTTCCAAAGAACCTTTGTGGAGAGGAGGGAAACAGGAAAAATTTGGTTTCATCAAACAAATTGATAATGGTAAATCAAAGAGGTTATGTCACGCAAAATGATGTAATTTCATGACACCCAAAATGCCCAAAAAGTAGAATGAAACTGTCGCGTAACTACGTTTGCTTTTATATTCGTTATTGGATACGTACATCCGGGCCCAGTTCCTCAAAAGCCGATTAACGCTAATCTAAGATTAAAAATTAACCAAGAAGTTATTTCTCTACTCCCAAATGCTGTTCAACGCAGATTTTCGGCAGAACTTTACATGAGAAGACGTCAATCTTGAAAAACAAATATAAGCAAAAGAAACTTTCACCAAAAAGTTGAAAACGTGAAACAAAAGTTTACGCTAATCCTGGATTAACTTAATCGGCTTTCGAGGAACCGGGCCCCGCACTGTACATTCCGCTTTGACAATTCATTTACCTTTGAGTGATACTATAAGCACATGATTATCCATGTGTGATAAAACCGATGGTTATATTGAGCCCGCTGTACCGTGGAAAAACCAAGATGGCGTGGTAACATGCAGCACATACTCAATAAAGATCTTACTCGATTCAAGAGAGTCTTTCTCGAGAACGCCAAAATCGAGCAGGCAAAAGAAAGGCTCTGCTAGCAGAGTGGTATGCGATGTGCAATAAACGCAATAAATCAAGTTGAATCATACCAAATACGACGTGGGTTACTTATGCGACAAAAGTGGAGCCCAACGTAGATGGGGCTGTGATACCCTGAGACACAAGACACGAAATGGCCGAAAAACTGCCGCGTACTCGCGTCAAACGACGTGGAAATAGGACTGTTATGACGAAACTAATGAATGAAGTGGATAGTCTTCTCAAGGCTGAACCGAGTGACAAGAAACGCCTGAAGGCTATTGCTACTTCCCTAAACGAGAAGTTAAATTTGGTTAAAACGCTCGACGAGGAAATAATAGAGAATTGCGCTGTGGAAGAGGTCGAAGCCGAAATAGAAGAATCGGATGAATTCAATACTCGGGTAATTGATCTATTGCGAGTCATCAATGAAGCGACTAGTTCAAAGGATAATAACACAGGTCTTTCGACTGTCCCAACAAAGAATATCAACGAAACTCGATCAAGTTTCGATCAAGTCTCTGGATCAAGTGGAACTTGGGCTTCTGAAAATAATGTTCAACTCCAATTACCGGGGAGCGCAACTTATGGTGGATTTCATTCTTTCAACGTTACTTCAAGTTCAACTTGTCACGTTGAAAACATGCAATCATCAGGAAATTCAGGTATGGGTTCTCAATCAAATACTAACTTTAGCATAAACGCTAATTCAGTGGCTTATCAACTAAAAGCGAAATTACCTAAACTAGTGTTACCGAAATTTAGAGAAGTTACGCATTGGCAAAATTTCTGGGACAGCTTTAACAGCGCCATTCACGCCAATCCACATTTGTTTAATCGACAAATTCAATCACTTGCATTCACTGTTGGAAGGACAGGCAGCAAGATCGATTCAAGGGCTAACTAGGACTGAGGCCAACTACAATTTTGCCATCGAGGTAACAAACGCTTCGGCAGAGTGCGGAACATTATATCGACACATGCAGACTAACCCAAAATCACAATTATTGAAAGCTAACCGTTTTAAAACGGGTTCTTAGACTTAAATAATGTTTATCAGCGCTATTTGAAAAGGGTGCTTAGACTTAAATAATAAGGGAATAACATGACTTTTTGAGGGAATATTGTTTATTTGCTCCCGCGTAGTGTCATTTGCGGCCCGCGCGCGAAGCACGAGGGCCGCAAATGACACTACAAGGGCGCAAATAAACAATATTCCCGAAAAAAGTCATGTTATTATCAATAAACAAGGCCAAATGATAGTAATACAAGCTAAGTGAATATAACGAATTCAAAGTCACTTCAAATCATCATGTAAGTGTTGATTGAACAAGCTATTAAAGAATCAACTCAGTCCAGTGAACTTATTTAAAATTACCGAAAAAATGCGTAAAATCCTCTATAACTAATAGGCATATCATAAAGTTGAAGCAAGAACCAATCAACTGTAGGGCTGATAATGCATTAGCAGCCCGCTGCCAGTCTTTTGCGGTCCGCTGAGCGTGTGTCAGGGTTGTCGGAACAACAAGGAGATTTATTCCAAAAATGAACGTAGTTTCCACGAAGTAAAACTCTGAACAACACGTACTCAAGAAACTTACACGGCCTCCGCCAACTTGAATAAACACTGCTTCTGTCACACTTGACTAAACACGGCTAACGCCAACTCTCTTCGCTTGTAAAAAACTAGTTAAAACCTCCGCTTGGACTCGTCTACTTATATACTCTCACAATAAGCTTCTAGAACTTTCTAAAATAGTAATCAATCTAATTATAGAAAGATTACAAAACACACCGATTTAGAAACGCTTACGCACGAACCTAAAAATAAACAAACTACGAACTCTCGCGAAGCGTCTAGAAAGTAACGCTTGTCACGCAATGCTATTTTTCGTAACAGACCCTGAAAATTATTCAGCAGAAGTGGCCGGCTTGTTGGTGATGTGTCCAAAAAGGCTTGTGGTGTATGAGGCCACCAAAGCAGAAACAGCCACAAGTCAAAAAGGGACCTTGCCGAGTGCTGGAATATGTACTCACTAGATTAAGGCCTTTTACTGACACCTTGAAAACAATATGAAACAGAGAGTTACTGTATTGATATGTAATATATTTAATTGATTGAGTAAAAGGGGTAGCTCAGCCACACATTTTTTTTCTTTTCTTTAAATAAGCCCTCAGACCCCCAAAAATAGATGCCTGTGATCCTTGAGTGTGAAATAGTTATGCTATATTTTTTAAGTTCTCTGTGCGGTGTTGCTAGTCAAGCCTAACAATAAATACAGTCATTGTTATTTTTTAAGGTATGTTACAGGGCTTATGCTTTTAATTATTTTATGTTTCACACAGTGGAACAAAATGTGATCATATTGATCAGCCACAGGTTAGCTTATTTGTTTGTGTCCAAACTGCACAAAGGCAAAGAAACCAATATGGGGTTTGGGAGAGGATGGGGATTCTTAATTAAAACGTAGCGGTAGTGACAGGCTACAAATTGCTTTTCCTCACTGGAGGATATTCTGCAAGGAACTGGAATCATTGCTTTGTCCTCAGTTGGTACAAAATATGAAGGAGTTGCCATGGAATAGTATGACTTTTTTGCATGGTCATACCTAACAGGGCATTGGACATGGTATTTACAATAACTTATCAGTTTTGCATTGTTTTGCTGTGATCCATTTTAAGTCTAGTCTATATATTACCTCGAGATCAAACATTGTTTGCCATGTCATGAAGTGTTCTGACACATCTGTCCTTCTGTGGAATGTTTGTTGAAGCTCTTTTTTTCCAGGCTTTGAAGTAATTAAGTACTTGGTTTAAGTTGGTAACACGTTGATCTGTTATTGACTGCAGTGGACTGTTATCTTTGAAGACATTCCAAAGAATTTCCCATTTTCATAAATTCTTGTGTCTTTCTGTACGTGGTGTTGTTTTCATGCAAAGCCATGTATTTGCAAACGCTTTCGGACAGAGTATTGACAGCAAGCTTTACCCTTATTTTATTTAAATTAATTATCAAGATGAACTTACAAGCGCCCTGATTAAACCGTATTTGTTGTTTGTTGATTTTCCCAAGCGGGTGAAATCTTGAAAATAGTTTTTTACTGTCGGTAAAATTGACTGCGGCGGGCGATTCGTCGCGAGCGATTTTAAGTGAGCAAGTTTGAAGTTCTGAAACGCTGCTATATCCAAATATATCCAGCTGGTTTTGTACTATGTTGTGCAAAAACTATCATTCTTAAACATATGTAAAATTTAGCGTGGAGTAATGTGGAGTACTCCTAAAAGAAGCAGCGGAACACGGCTTGGTTACGAAAAGCAAGACATACCTGCATTCGACACTGTCTTACTTCACTTAAATTTAAGCAGCTTCCGACGAAAATACTTTAGTTATATTCCAACAGACAAAATAGTATTGAGTTTTGGGTCAAAAATATCAAAAAGGCTTTAAGCGCTCGTGCCAGTCCTTCTCCGCATCACACAATGGACCAAGAGCGGACTGCTCGTTTCACCGCCCTATGTATAAGCGCCCTGCTCCCTATTTATTCCATGAGCGCTTGTTGGATATGAGATTATAGATAGCCAACGAGGCGCGTAGCGTCGAGTTGGCTTTAATCATCTCATATCCAACAAGCGCGAGTGGAATAATTGTTTTATTAAAAACGCACCCAAAATATAGAAAACTAGACTACAATAAAAATAAAAAGGCCAAAAAAATCACGCAGTTTTCCCTATACCCCACCCAAAATAAACGACACTGGACCAATCAATGTACATGAAAGCTTAGGGAGCTGGCCGCTGCACCCGATTAGGATGGCCGCTGCACGTCATACCCTCTTTATTGGAAAACGGAAATTACACACAAAGCGAGAAACATACGAAAATGCGTCTGCCGCCCGCCAGGAAAAACTCCTGAGGGGAAACCTGGTCCCTCCCGAAAGCAGATCCAGACTCTATTACAATCTCGAGGGAGTAAGATTGCTAACTACTCGACAACATAAAATCGTGAACGAAAGACCAACGACAGCGGAAGAAACGAAAACCGTTAGATAACGTACGTAATGAGACGAAAAAGATAAAAATTTGACTGTGCGGGAGCAGCGCCAGACTAGAATGGAACTGTCAAAACCGTGTGCTCCTAACTGTCGACGAACTAGCCTCGTTACCTTGGTAACTGTGACTTGTTTAGTGAAACGTGAAAACAGTAATTTTCTGCTAATCTGCGAACCGCAGAAAATAGCAAGTTTCCCCTATACCCCACCCGAAATAAACGACACTGGACCAATCAATGTACATGAAAACCTAGGGAGCTGGCCGCTGCACACGATTAGAATGAAGATAAAGTTAGTAACGGTGTACACATAAATAAAGTTAAATGCCTAATGCCCTGGAAACTAAGAGACGACTCTCGAGCGAATCTTCGGCGTAGCCGTCTTTAGCCGATTCGGAATTCCATCTACCATGTCGCTTTCAGTGTCGGTCTGGAACTCTGGCATTGGCCTCCTTGGTGGCACCACCCAAGCGAAATGAATGCAGCGAGATATCTGCGCCATTCATAAATTCTTGTAATCTACCAATTATGCTTCCCCGAGCCCTAGTGTAGCTGAGGGGTTTGTTCTGAATGATAAGCGTACCCCCTGTCTGGGCATGTACTAGAGGTCTAAATAGATAATGGGTACTATGGTCCAAATTGATAGGAGCTACCCTCATGTACCTTTGTAGCTTATGTACTGGACACGTGACTTTGTTCGACCGAACTGTTAGACTTAAATGAGAATCAAAAATGGCCACGTCCCGAATTTTTAGTTGGGCGATCTCGCTGTACCTGAGAAACCCCGAAAACAGTAACAGTGCCATGGAAATGTCTCTACGTACAAGTAAGGTGTCACAGCTTTGATGTGCCAAACAGCATTCCTCAAGGGCATCGCTGGAAACTGGTGCTTTTTTGGAGACTGGATTTGGATGTTCCCTTTTTGCCTCTTCGATTAAGCTTTTGAGGAACGTATTTCCCATTGGATTTGGTACACTTGCGAGGTCGTGTACCCATTTAAGGGCACAATAACTAGATTGAATAAGAGAAGAAGATTTACAAGTGGCAGACAAATGTGCTATGAACAGTGAAACGTCCATAACGAAAACGTCTATAACACATTCAAGCCATTAAATCTAGGTCCAGAAATGCACATAATTAGATGCACGCTGATTTCAATAAGCGTCACGAAGTGTCCCCTTGCTCTTCTCCCCAACTTCAACGTCACTCATGTCACGGAATACGGACAAAATATGTCACAAAGTGTCCCCCAAATGCTGCTCTTTAAGTAAAGATTAACTGCTGCATTTACCCTAAGCTAAAAATAATGCTAACCTTTATCCTTACCTTGTTGTTGAAAATAGGTAGCAATTGCCTAGACTTAAAGGGACACTTCGTGTCGGATGTCAAAATTGGACGTGCATCTAATTAGGTGCATTTCTGGACATAAGTGGCAAATTCTACCCAACGTCTAAATTATAGGTATAGTTCACAACAGTCCCATCAGCCTTAGAATGAAGAGATGTTTTCTTAAGTACTGCAAGCAAACTTGGTTCTTCAAGGGACAAGGCTTGTTGTTGCAAATCTTTCCAGAAGCCTTGCTCAAATACATCAGTTTAAGTCTGTGAACAAAAAGGAGAATTGGAAATGAATGATAAATGGCAAACAGGCCGATCTAACGGCGCGCTGCCAAAAAAGAAGGCATAAAAAACCACCTGTGAGTAGATAGGTTATCTATTATGTGGACTGAGTAGCCACCAGTTCCCCGAACAGGGAATTGTACGTGACAATATTCATAGCCATCTGTGAATATCTTTCCAAAATGCACAGCTTCAAGGATAGCCGCCTGTGGGCATCCTGAGTTACCCCTTGACACCTATGGGCTAGTTAAGGCCACCTGTGGGCATTACCGCGGCTGTCAGGTTGATGGGTTCAACAGTTTCGTGTGAGCCACCTGTGGGCTGACATATTACAACTAATGGTAGCTGTAATCTATCAAATGGTGTAACAGCACCTGTAGGTATCCTAAATGAACAGATGCAATCAAGTTTGAAGGCACCTTGCGCAAAAACCACAAGGGGTTGTACAAAAATTCCTGTTAGAGATCCTTTCTCTGACAGGTTACCAATTGATATACGCTGCAATCAGTTTAAAGGGAAGTTTCTCTCCAGTAAAAAGAGTGTTATGGGATCTCCCTGGCAATGTAGCTGGATGACTCCATTCTGGAATACCGACCCAATCAGTACTGCACTTAGCTAGATGAATTCCATCAGGGCACAAACTGGGCCAGAATGTGGACCCCCTCCATAAAGAAACCACCATAACCCAGTTGTTCTCACCCACCCAGTTGATGGCATAAGAATCTACCTCTTCGCAATGAGGATTCCAAAAACGTGAATTAAACCTAAGACACTTGGTGTTATAACTCGTTGCAAACCTGTCGACTGTAAAGGGGCCGGCCCCACATGGAATCAAGCCACTGAAAAATGTTTGGATGTATGCTCCAGTCGTTCCCATCTGAAATCTTGCTTAAGTAATCGGCTGTCTGATTTTGCTCCCTGGGGACCCAGAATGGACAGACTAGTATGTTAAACTCCTTGCTCAACTGTATCACTTCCACTACTAGACCCTGTAGGTCAGGTTTCCTACTACCCCTGGCTACAATACACACAATATTCTGATTGTCAGTGTACCATTGCAATTTGTGACCATGGAGGTGTTGTCCCGATGACCAGAAGCATGTTGTGTACTGCCTTGAGCTCTCGCCAAGTAGAACTCTTAGCCCTCTCATTCTCTGACCAATGTCCCTGGCATACGAGCCTTTGTTGATTGGAGATTGCGCAACCCCCATACCCCTGGTCGGAGGCATCAGAGTAAACGAAAGTGTCAAAATGCTGCGGTTCTGAGAACATATTCTTACCATTCAGTGATCGCACATTAGTTTTCCAGTATTGCAACTCGGCCATGATATCAGATGTAATAGGTAACATAGAGTCCCAATGATTTCTGGTCTCTATTGCATAGTAAATATGTCGGGTGTATAAATAAACTGTTGAGCCAATTGCTCTGGACATAGAAACTATTTGACCCGCTGCCGCTTCCAACTGTCTGGCAGTCACTTTATTTGAACAAGCCGTAGTGTAAGCCAGAGTTTGTTCTAACCTGGATACCCGTGTTTCTGCCAATTACCGGCGTAATTGTCCTTGTCAAAATGATAAAGTCAAGTCTTGAATGGATCAGCGTACTGTGATATGATATGCAATGCCATGGCAAACGGTCCAGCTTACCGTACATTGCGTCATTGACGTGACACAGAGTTCATAGCGGTGTGAAATGGCTTATTTTATCTGAAAATGGTTAATCGAGAAGTGCAATGATCTAGCATAACGTTCATCAGGTTACCGTGATGTGAAACGGTTAAGGTTGACTCCGAATTGCTCAGCGTGACCACAAATGGTGTAGTAGAAAAGGAAATGGTTTAGTGTCACAGCAAATGGTCTGCGCCAGAACCGCCAAAAATACAAAAGTGAAATGGACAAGTGAAAACCCGTTCATCATTCAGATAGGTCTAAACTTTGGCGCGAATTTGCCCGAACCAGGTTTGTACCGCTCCTTGCACTCTCAATTGAGGGGGTATTTACACGAGACCGGAACGCACTCAGACCGGTATGAGCTCGTCCCTGTCTCATGTAAATACCCCCTAACGTATTACTACCAGTATCCCCTCGTTTGCTCGACTCAGCGAGTCTTACTCCGTTAAGAGTCTTTTTTTATTTTTGCCTACTTTGATCAGTGCCGTAATATCAAGGAGTTATATATTTGGATCAAAGCAAACTGTACACAAAGGAAACATGCATGGGCCTGCACATGTGAACTGGTCGAGGCTTTTAATGAGAAAGAACCGAAAGAAAGACAACATGGACAATAAGGGATTGATCTAAGATACAAGAGCGAGAGCAAACAAAGAGTTACCGCTTTTAGGTGCAAGTTTTATTGAATAACTAAATTTCACGATATTGTCTATTACGCGAAATCCCATCTTGCCAAAATCCCTTGGCAAAATGAGGTTGAAGAATAGCTGTTGGAAAAACCTGGAAGTGGCAGGGGCTTGGGTGACTGGGGAACTTGGTTTGCTGGTGCACTCTTAAAACAAAAGCAGTGACGTGACGGCTGCCCATCATTTAGCCGCAGTTATTCGAATTTATGGAACTCAAAATAAAAATAGTAATGTGAAACAAAAGGATTGACAAATGCTGTTAAAAGGCATCATTTTACGAGACAGCTAACCGGCAGTTTGATCCGTAGGAACCGTGATAAGACGATTCACTGTTTTAAGGAAATGAGGCTGGTTATTGTATTTAATTTTAAATCACTGAGGTTCAAAGAAAGGCTTGAAACGAGAGACAAATATGCTCGGTTTTTTACAGAACTTACATTTTCAGAAACTGATTGTCAGTGGCTGACTAAGATATCTTTCAAGACAAAACAAAAACACGGCCTACCCATGTTTCCTGTGCTTACTTTGCTTTGATCCAAATATAAACCTAGTTTACGAAGTGTAAGAAAAATCATTATTCTCCATCCTGTCTTTCTTTCGGTTCTTTCTCATGAAAAGCGTGAGCCAGTTGACATTGGCCTGCCCATGTTTCCTGTGCGTACTAAATTGCTTTGATCCAAATACATATATAACTTGTTGATATCCCGGCAAATTATTAAAGTAGAAAAATTGCTAATCAAGCTAAACTAGGCGAAAATGAAAATACATTCTTACCAGAGTAAGGCTCGCTGAGTCGAGTAAACGAGGCGGTACTGGTAGAAATAAGCTGTTCCTTAATGTCCTTAATCGCGAGTGCGCGGAGCGGTACAAACCTCGCGCCAAAGTTTAGACCTATCTGAATGATGTACGGGTTTTGACGTAAGAACCCACATAGACTATTCCATTTCAAGCTTGACTTGTCCATTTCACTTTTGTATTTTTGGCGGTTCTGGCGCAGACCATTTGCTGTGACACTAAACCATTTCCTTTTCTACTACACCATTTGTGGTCACGCTGAGCAATTCGGAGTCAACCTTAACCGTTTCACATCACGGTAAGCTGATGAATGTTATGCTAGATCATTGCACTTATCGATTAACCATTTTCAGATGAAATAAGCCATTTCACACCGCTATGAACTCTGTGTCACGTCAATGAAACAATGTACGGTAAGCTGGACCGTTTGCGATAGAATTGCATATCATGTCACAGTACGCTGATCCATTCAAGACTTGACTTTATCATTTTGACAAGGAAAATTACGCCGGTCGTCTTTGGCACTGACCAATTCTGTGTTAACTGCGATGATTGCATAAGGTGACTGATCTATTACTGGGTTGCCTATGGGCAAACCCAGTCAAGGTCTGCGTTTTGTTTGTTTGTTTTCTTTTTTTTTTCTTTTTTTTTTTCCGTGTCGGTAAAAGTCTTGCCTGTCACTCCCCTGGTAAGTGGTGTCTTTGTGGATAGAGCCTTCTGCGCGTATTTTCTTAGGATCGAGAGGGTAGTGGAACTGCTTAGATTTCTCTGATGGACACAGTAGAATCATTAACTTAGCCTGCAATGGCGTCGAAAGTCATGTAACCCGAATGGCGTTTTAGTGGATCCTTAAACAAAATATACCCTTATGGAGCTCAATAATGGAAAGTCAGTTGGATAAAATAGGCAGCAATCTCAAAAGCGACGAGCACTGGACTTCGACAACAATCTATCGCCCGTCGAGACGAAATCAAAGTGAGCTGTAATATTTACCTGAAGTTCATGGTAATTTGACACGATTGAGTTTCTTGTCTTCACGCACGCAATGAAATAGGAAGAGGTTTTCGCCTCTAAGAGCAAATATGTTGTTTGTTTCAATAAATATTTCGCTGGAAAAGGATTCTGTGGTATTTTCTGCCTTTGTGAATTATAATATTATAATATCATGTTGTGTATTGAATTTTCGAGCTTAAGGTTCAAATGTGATATGGGAGAAGTTTTTTAGTATTGCTCTGTAAGCAGGAAGTGTAGCTAGTAAGGGTTCACAGGCCTGTTGGAAGCGTGCTTGAGTTTCAACAAAATTAGCCCCAAAATCAGTGAAAACTTGTGACGCAGATGAATAATAAAGTAGCTGCTATTTCCAAAATGATGGAATTACCTGGTGATAAATAACGTCGTACGCGTCTTGGAGAGTAAATTTTGACTTTACATAAACAAGAGTTGGGCGATTGTGATCTTTGTTTTGACTTCGCTCATTTCATTGTCAACCTTTATAACACTTGACAGAAAAAGAAACTTACAAAAACCCGGTATCTTGCCATCATTTGACACAGATGCTTCACTGTTTGGCGAGTAAACATGCCGCGGTAACTTAATCACGGCGCCCGCTGAATTCCGGCCATGTCACTTTCGATTATGCAATTTACTTGAACGTAGCAAAAATCTCCCAAAATGTTTGTCGCTGATCGTAACTTTTTATATTCTATATGCACGGTTCAAAATTAATGTTGTTTTCATGTCGTAAATATTTTATTCTCGATCGACCGTCCGGGAAACTTCCTTCTGCTCTTTTTGAAAACTGTGTATCAATAGTTATTTGCTTTTTCATCAATATTTGTTTTGCATAAAGCAAGCTAACAGAATCTGTACCTTGCTGAGTTCGCATTTGTTAGCGTTAATAGTATTTTCGGTCAGATGTTTCTGTTTTTTATGAGGGGTTTACTGTTTTGGTCTCCCATCCTAACACTAACCCCGCGAAACAGGGCTTGACTTCAATGAAGTTTAGTATTACAAAGCTTTCAGATGCTGAGAGGGCACACTTGTGGTGAAAAGAAATTGTGAGGGAACTTGAAAATTATCAACATGTCAGCCCAGAAGCCAATGTTTCTCGCTTCTCTTTTATTTGTTATTCTTCAGAGACTGGACTGCTGTATTTCAATACCACACAATTCAGTGCCTTCTGATTTTCTGTAGCACGTACCACAGGCAAACCAGTGTATGCTTCACAGAAGCATCTAGTTTCATTAAACACTTGACCACTTGTGTTTTCACTGAGTCAGCTCACAAAGGTTATCTACACAGTTTCTGAATTGTATAAACAATTTAAACGGAAAGTATAGTCTAGAAAGGGTCACTAAATTACTAAAACGTTTCCCCAGGAATTCGAAAGAAATTGCCGTTTTGTCCACTTCCCTGTTAAAATGTGACAAGAGCACTTTGAAGTTGCCTCTTTCGTGACTTGGAGAGCGCCATCTTGCTATCTTGCGAAACCGAGAGTGACCTAAAGGCGCGTTTCGAAATTCTAAGAAGAGATGGTCGATGTTTTGTTTGTTTAAAAACGAATCATCGAAGTACGTCACGCGAAAAGAAGTGCTGACGTTGCCAGGGAAACCATCACCGCCGGAACAGCAGCATTTAACCCTCGTGAGCCAAATAAAAAGACGACAGCGACTGCTAGTTCAGGAGCAAAGGACACGGTCATGCTGCAGACCGCATCGGCTGTCGCACGAAACGAAAATGGCCCAGCGACGACAAGAGTAAAGATTCTCTTTGATAGCGGAAATCAGCGGTCGTACGCAAGCGATAATCTCAAGTCAAGGCTGGGACTGAAGTCCGCAAGGACCGAAACTCTCTACCTAAGCGCATTTAGCGAGAAGTGCGAAGTTGTTTTCTTATATGGCTCGACAACCTCAGCGAGGAAGCAGATAAAATTTCCGCGCTTAGTTTCTCAACCCTCTGCTCATCCCTCCCGTCACGAATCCACGTGAACTGGCATCCACATACTTACATGGGCTTAAATCGTTAACGGCGAAATCGTGCGCGGAGACTTTGGTCCCACTGCAATCAATTGCAAATTTGGTTGGATATTGTCAGGTCCAACAGAAACCGCTATCGATTCCGGAAGAACCGTGACAGACCTCATTATCTCAGGAAGCAGCACCTGCTTTTTCGACGACACCCAGGACCCCTTGTCGACACTTAAAAGGGAAAGGGAGTCAATTGGAATCCGGGGAGAATCACACATCAGACAGTCGAACGCTTGTTTTAACGAAAATGTACGTTTTACTGGTAAGCGTTACGAAGTGGAACTGTCTTGGAAGGAGAACCATCCGGTGATATCAAGTGACTATATATGAACTATGCCTCAGTCGTCTGAATTGTTTACAGCGAAAAATGTTAAAGGAACCAGAAGTGATACACGAGTACAATCAGATCATCGAGGAACAAGTGAACAAAGAAATTGTGTAAAAAGGTCGTTACAGAGGAAAACAAGAGGAAAGAAGACGAAAGAGTGCATTACCTTCCCACCATGCTGTGATCCGAAAAAACGCGAAACGACCAAGCTGAGAATTGTGAACGACGGATCAGCCAAACCAACCGGACGTAATCACTCTCTGAACTATTGTCTTGAAACCAGGCCTAATTATAAACCACAGTTGTTCGACAAACTTGTTAAATTTCGTTGGCACAAGATTGGTCTGACAGCCGACCTCGAAAAGGCCTTTCTCATGATTGGAATCAGGGATATGGTAAGATTCCTGTGCATGGTTTAAGGATCCGAGAAATCCGAACTCTGAGGTCCTGAAGAATTCTCTTTATGTCGATGATCTTGTAACTGGAAAAGCCAGTGTAGCGGATGCTCTGGAACTTTGCGAGAAATCTAAGTCTTAAATGCAGTAAGGTGGATTCAACTTACGAAAATGGAGAACGAATTCAAGGACAGTGCAAGAGGCGATCAATCGATCCGTTGACCACGTGGAACCAGCAGTTACAACCGATGGCGAGAAATTCATCTCCGAAGAAGACGAGTCATATGCAAAGGCTACTACAGGACCTCCCATCAGTGCTAACAGCACCGCGGGCAATGCCACCGTCAAGGTCTTAGGCTCTGTTTGGAACACAGCAACCGATTAGTTCATAGGCAGCCCAAGCTCGCGTCACTACAGACAGCCGTTGAGAATTTAAACGCGTTGTAAGACTTTGTATGGGAAATAAAATACAGTCGATTATGAAGCCTAAAAATTGCTCAATTTAACGTTCATTCAATAAAATGAATCAAAATGACCTCTGGGGTATTCCTGTGCCTTTTGGAGTTTATTTCACAGTTTCGGGAACACTTACCCCATCCCCACAGCGGCTTCTCGTAACAGCTCCATGGTTACGAGAAGCCGCTGTGGGGATGGGGTAAGTGTTGTAATGACTGTACCTCATCAGGTGGAGTTAATTTGACCTCGGACCCAAGCTCCGTGTCTCGCGCGGCGATCAGTAGCAGTTAAAAGCTATCGTGGAAATCGAAGCAGAAAATGCTCATTTCCAGCCAAGTGCGTGGGGATTTTTGACTACGAAACATTCATGGAGGTTCGCAAATCATGTGGCTTTAGCTTTGCGTGAAAAAATCTTGGCTGGGATGGATTTTCGAGTTGCAAATCGCCTCTGAGCTGACAAAGGTCGAAATCTTAGTGTGCAGCCTTGACCTCGTCTTAGAACATTGAAAACACGGACTTCCCGAAACTGTGAAATAAACTCCAAAAGGCACACAGGAATACACCAGAGGTGAGTGTTTTGATTCATTTTATTGAATGAACGTTAAATTGAGCAATTTTTAGGCTTCATAATCGACTGTATTTAATTTCCCATACAAAGTCTTACAACGCGTTTAAATTCTCAACGGCTGTCTGTAGTGACGCGAGCTTGGGCTGCCTATGATTAGTTCAAGTTCGATTTTGCAAAGCTATCAGGACAAGCGAAGTTACTTCCGACTACAAAGCGATCACTTTTAAAGGTTTTTGCTAAGATATTTGATCCTCTAGGACTGTTGAGCCCGTTCACTCTTCTGTGGAAGGTTTGATTTCAAGAACTTTGCAACAAAAGCGGTGCCGACTGGGACGACCAGTTAACCGAAGAAAAACTGAAAAAATGGAATTCACTTATTTTGGAGCTTCAAACTGCGAACAGTGTCTGCATACTGAGATGTTATTTTAGCATTTCAAGCAACATTGGGTGAACTCGTAAAGAATCCACCTGAAACGACGCACGTCCTAACAACGTCTGAAGAACATTCAACGGAAATCAGTCCTTACCAAATTTCACTGAACTACCAACGATTCAGTAGTCTTCATTATCTGTTTCGAGTAATTGCGTATGTCTTGCGATTCGTCAGCAAAGTCAAGAGATGTGTGACGAAGGAAACGAATGCCACTGCGCGAAAAGTAGCAGATATCGAAGATAACCGTGAACTGAATTCTGTTTTCCAAGCGCATCTACAGAATCCACATTGAGACCACGACGAAGTGCAGCAGGTGTACGAGAAATGATTTGCAGATTAAGATGAGATGAGTCGTCGAATTCCTGAATAGAGTTTGTTCACTTACGTGAGACAAACCGGGCAGTGTGTCGCGTAACTTTACGTTTGCTTTATGTATTCGTTTTGTTGGATACGTAATTCAATTAGACATTTGATTTACCTTTGATTGACACTATAAGCACATGATTCTATGTAATAGGAGAAAATAGTTGTAGTATTATTCTAGAGTCGGGTCTTGTATGCTATGTGCATTTAACGCACTAAATCAAGTTGAATCATACGAATACGACGGGGTTTACTTCTACGACAGAAACATTTGTAATAACCACTTAAAACCTTCAAACGACATAAAAGAAATACAGCAAAAGGAAAGAGAAGCGTGGATGTACACAAATGAACGCGATTGAAACGGATTGCACTTGGGTAATTTTGAACTTGAAAATAGTCCGCCCGATGTTTTTCAAGTTTATGGCTAAGGTCGTTTTTGCACAGAATCATCTTGTTTGTGATGGAGCAATAATGTTATCAGTAAAGGAATTCCACATTACCATTTTAGAATTTGAAGCTCGTGATTAACTGAAGGCTTTACCTAAACACCCTAAAATAACGTGACATAGCCCCTCCACTACCAGAAGAAAGATTTGCGAGTTGACGTTCGAGCGTCAGCGTCATCTCTTTGTCAGAGTGAATAGCACCAGCTATTCCAAATTCGAGTTAACGTTCGTAACGTCAGTTCATAAATCTTTGTAACGGCGGTTAATTTGCCTTTATCAACTGGTTTGATAAAAACAATTTTTTTGTTTTAGAGCAGTTTTCAAATGACTCTCGAAAGTAATTACACGATTGAATTTGCTACGCTCAGTGACCATTCGCCTAAAAATCTGGCGCCAGTTTATTAACCAATGAAAAGGAAACTAAAACCAATCGCGACTCGCATGGTCGATTTTTGCCGCGCTTTGAGCAAGTTACACGGAGTTGCTACGAATTTGGATTGATTCATTGGGCTATTTGCACCTGCTGTGGTTACTTTGGTATTTGTTTTACGATACTCAATTGAAAACGGCCGCCCCGAGCGGCTAACGGGACCGCTTTAATGTAACATCATACCGCGTATGCTCGATAAGTTTTCTTCAACTGAAACACGGATTGTAAAAGCATCTTATATCATTAATCGAATTAAAAATTCTGTCCTTTTCTCTGAAGGAAAGAAACACCGACGTTTTTGCCGGGCTCTTGTCCCTTACTTAACAATTATTCCTCGAGCCCGAATGGGCTCTGAGTCAATAGCCCATGAGGCCGAAGGCCGAATGGGCTATTGACTCAGAGGCCATGAGGGCGAGAGGAATAATTGTTTTAGTAAAATCCAACTACTTGGTCAAAAAAATATCGAGACAAAACATCTTTCGCTAGTGAAAGCTAGACTTTAATTGTTGTTTTGGTTTTCAAAGCCGGCGCTTTTCGCTACTAGTGGGCTATAACAAATAGCCTACTAGTAGCTCAGCCAATCAGAACGCAGCATTGATAATAGACCACTAGTTGGATTTTACTAATTGATGTTATTCTGGGAAGTGCCGGTTCAACTTCTGGTTTTGCTTGCAAACAGCCATTTGCCTGTTTCCTGCCAGTTGGGATTCAGTCTTAAAATTTGTTTTCTTTTTTCAATAATTCGTTTTGTTGACCCAGAAAAGCCTTTGACGGGAGCTGTCAACTGAGTACACATTTGAATTCACATCCCAGCTCTATTTTTTTTTTTTTTGGTTAACTGTTTAAAAAAACTTATCTTAATTCTTCCGTTTAAATATCTTTCCTTTAGCTTCTACACCCGGTGGATTTAACTTTACACCAGTTGATAACAGTGCGGCTGCTCCGGCAATGTTCAACTTCGCCGGCGGGGCTGCCCAATCGCAGCGAAATGTCATGTTTACCACCGGAGTGGGCAGTGATCTTAGTAACCCAGGAATGGGCTAGAGGAGGTTCAAGAAAGCTATTAGACGCACTGCTAAACGTTAGCGACAATGCCCTAACCACAAAGTTGCAATGTGAATGGACTGTTGTACACAAACCGAGTACGAACGAAACGTTACGAGACTTTCTCGTCTCTTACCTGATCATACCCGACGGGTTAGTGAACGTACGACGTTACTCCAATCTGTCCCGATGACATTAACCTTCGGACAAAATAATCGAACACTATAAACGGCGACGCGTATTTGATGGACGTTTGAAAAACGGAAAACGCGTACAAACGGTGATGCGCCGCTTGGACGCCTCGTTCACATAGAAGAAATAAATAAAAAGATAGCGCTTATCGCCTCATCACTGCGACCAATTTAACGTCAAGGACGAAGATAACATACCAAAGACATTCATCGAATTTCTTACGATTATTATTTCGACAATGTTTTTTTGTGGATTGTGAACTAGTGTGCCAAATTTTCTGTAAGAGCGTAGGTGTGCTTTGTATATGTTGTTGCGTGCCTGGTTTTCATTGCTAGCTTAAATTGATTCATCCACAAGGAATAGCTCCTCAAAACGAGACCGCGTGAAGTAGAAGTTACCAGCAAAATTTTTTAACTGCAGACGTCATGTGGTACAGTATCTGGACTGAACTACGTGGCGAACGCGTGCACGTTTCGTTCGATTATTATTAAATTTCGTCCTGAGAGTTTTAATTTTTAGCCCGTTTTGCGTGGCTTATTCTTGCACAGAAGAGCTTGTAGAAGGACAATAATAGTGAATGGTTTCCACAGGGAATAGAAATATCTGTAGCGGTAAAAATTGTACTCCGGGGAAATCGCAAAGTGTAATTATTTCATCCTTTATTTAATTTCGTGCGTTAGTCATTTATTTTTTGCTCGTCGTCTCTGGTCTTTGGGGTGGTTTTCCACTTTGCTATAAAAACACAATTGATTTTATTCGATATCTTTTGAATTTGTAAACATTTAAATATTATGCAATAAAATGTATATTTCATCTTTCTACTGCGCAATTTACTTCAACTGGACACTTCCCAACTTCAACTTTATTGAGTTTCTCATTGGGCTAATTTTACTTGATGGTTGTGAATGGAATGGATACTCGCTACGTTTTGTGGATATATAGTGCCAAACGATCTTTAGTTACTTAAGTTTTGCTTTGGGGTCACCTAGTCTCCTTCGCAGCTCTTTTTTGGTTGTCACGCCACGCTGACATGTCAGCGAAATGTCAGTTTGAGGGATGGCCATGACTGTTGACTAAGCACTGGAGATCAGTGCCTAACCCAGCAGTTATTCTCTGCCTAAACAGAGTATTCTTTACCTTCCAAAGCGGGTTAACGCTGAAGTTGTCTTGTCACGAAACATCACCAAAAGGTTACACCCTTTTATGTGTCACGAAGTGTCTCAATTTAATTTGGATTATCCATTCTTTTCATAACCTTTCCTTGGTAGGCCACTTTGGAAAATATCGTAATACTCTTTGTTAATGCTCTATCTCGAGTCTCGTTGGAGCATCCGAACCAGCAAGAGGTCGTAGGTGAAGCACTCGGATTTCTTCCGAGTATTCCCGAGTCCCCATCGATAAATTTAATTAATATGTTCAAGTTGATAATTGTTTGAATCAAACAATGACACACCTTTAGTTCATGGACTTTATTTTTCCTAGTGAGTACAATCAGTAAATGGGAATTAGGAGTTTAAAACGACGACGGTCACGGCAACCTCTCATTGGTTAAGAGGAAAAATAAATCGTGCTGCGCGTGCGGCACGCACTTAAGGACGTTCGCGCGAAAATTTTTCAACATTGATTTTTTTCTGAAACTTTTACCACTGTAAGATGATGAGTTAGTTATGTCAGAAATGTAAAAAAAATGGGGGGGTCACCGACTTCGTTTTGGAGAGAACATGCCCGGAAAAACACCCAAAATGTGACAAAATCGGGCTTCGTTAGCGAATAAGGCCAGTGTCTATAAACCCAAATATATTGCAATTAAATCTTTGAAGTGAAATCTTCTCTGCCAAATATTGTTTAAGTGGACTTATTAAGTGAATTTAGTCAACTGGTGAGGTTCCTTAAAGATCAAGTTCGCATTTAGCCACCACAGTTTCACTCGCCTTGCAGCCGCAAGATGGCAAGATTTGATGTCCCGTGAGCAGAAATCTTGAATTTTTTTTAACTTCCCACATTGATTTTTTGTTCATTTTTGGACAAAGTGGAGATAATTGTAAATAAAATCCGTTTCTGGAAAGAAAAATAGGGGTCACCGAACGTCCAAGACCGTTAAATCCAGGCAAAGCTATAGCAATGGCCTTTTGCCCTATCATTTCTCATTTTATTACTTAGCGCGCGCGCTCGTGTATGACGTGGCGTGTGCATTTGCGAGCGCAGTAAGGATGCGCAGAAACAATTGGCGCGAACGTCCTTAAGGGCAGTGCCTACTACTGTTACTGCGCATACGTTCTGCGCATCTCGAGGTACTCGGATTTCCTATCGGCGGTGGTTATTAATACAGGGATATTTTTGCGCGGTTCAAAACTATGCGGAGAAAGCAGAACTTAGCAAGTGCTCTTGGTATCCAAAAAGAAAATTGGGGGTAACCATGCATTTTTAAGAGGTAATGAAGCTTCAATTTGGCAAAGAACGCCGTACGTTGCTTTGTATTTTAAAGCTTTTTTTTACAAATATTGTTGATTACTTATCTTCGAAAAATGCGTGGTTACCCCCAGTTTTCTTTTTGGATTTTAATAATACATAAAGGTTTCCCGCTCATATTTTATCTATTACTTGTTAAGATCTGCTTTTCCCGCATATGCAGGAAACCGCGCAAAAATACCTTTGAATTAGTAGGCACCGTCCTTAAGCTCATATTTTTGCGGTACTCTCTCTGCGTAACAACGCGTAAAATGACTAAAATCACCAAATTTGAGGTTTTGACGATAACGTGATACACGTGGGGAACTTATCTCGAGGTAGGCAAGCAAGCAAGCAAGCAAGCGAGCTTATGATTGGCCAAAATCCAAGAAAATTGCGGATGTAGTTAACAACCTAAAGGTCTTAAAACACGGGACACAATTTACTTAACAAACGCAATTAAAGTTTCACCATCGGATTTAAAGATCGCCTGACAGTGCGAGTGAAGTAAACATGAATGTAGTTCTTAGAAAGCTCGTTTTTATTGTCATCGCTTCAGCAGTTTTAGCACCAAGTTTGATCGTCGCCAGAAGTACGTATTCAAGAGAACTTGGGCCCCCATGGTTTTATTGGTCTGGAAGACGAAGGGAAGCTGATGTGTTTCCAAAAAAGGTATTTCATTAAAATAGAACATTTGTTGTGTCGTTTTGGTTAAAACGAGGAAACGGATCAACCTTATATGGAGAGGAACTTGAAAAGCTGAAGGCAGAAGGAGATGATCAATACTTCATCTAAGAGTTTCTAAAATCTCAAAAAAGGTTCAGTTCGTTACTTTGCTTCCTCTTTAAAATAAGGGTACTTTTTAAAAAATATTTCTTGCTTATTAAATTGTGACAAATTGTTCTTTTAAGGTTGGTTTTGCCGTGAAATTGAAGCACCTTGATAGAACAGAAAAACTGAATTAGTTTCGTTGACTCTGATTTTTATTAATTGCTTCCCTCTGTACATTTTAGTTCTGTTCTTGTTTAATTTGATCCACCGACAACTTCATTGCTTTTTAAATTATTTTTTTTAGAGTTTAGATTAACTTAGGTATTCGTACTTGAAGACCAAGAAAAATTACTTTGAGAGAGCTTGAGTTTTTGCTCACTAAACCTATTGTTTTGTAGCGTCGTCGTTGCCGTCGGCGTCGTCGTTTCGTAAGCTTCCTAATTAATATATTACAGATGACGTCAAAATGTGTTAAGAACAAAATAGTGGCACACGAGGCCATGGCCGCCGGAGTGTTTCAGTGTTCTTACATTTTGACGTGTTCTACGATCTTTAACGAACAGACGCACGGCAACATGGACTCAATTTGTTTTATATTATAGAGAATTGAAAGTTTTTTTATGATGACGTCAGCTATGCGTCTTTCCTCTAATGAAATAATAGGCGAGAACCAATCAAAATGCGCACATTTTTGAGCTTATTCGATTAATTAAAAAACTAATTCTTAATAAAAGGAAGAAACGAAACTGAAACGTAAGACATTGTGTCAAACACAACATAGTGTGGCCTTAATCAAGATTGTCGAAGGATTAATTTTTCAGTGTTTCAGAGGAAGAAGTGTTAGCGTAAGGAGAGAAAACTACCATTGTGGGCTCAGTTCTTTGGCCGATACCGTAAAATTCCGAAAATAAGCCCCGGGGCTTATATTTTTCAAAGGCCCTTTTCAAGGGGCTTATTTTTGGAAAGGCTAATATTCGGAGGAGCTTATCTTCGGAGGCAAATTTGCGTTTCCAAATTGAATGGGCTAGCCTTATAGTTGGAAGTAAATTTACCGTTTTTGCTTTGTTTTACTAGCTTTGTATTTGAGGGCGATTTTCCAAGTACAAGCTCCCGGGGGGCTTATATTTGGAGGGGCAATTTAACGGAGGGTTTTTTGCGTTGCCGCTTTGGGGGGCGTATATTTGGAGGGGCTTATACACGGAGGGGCGTATTTTCGGAATTTTACGGTATCCCAGGGAAATAAAGTAATATGAGCCATTAAATGACCAGAGGATTTAAACAAACATTTTGACATTGAATTGTTTTCCGTTTGTCACAAAAATCATCAATTTGTGGCTCATGATGCAGACCAAAAATTACATTTACAAACATTATTGTCGACTTACCTGACCAATTTCATGGCAATAAATCTTTGTTTTAATTATTTTAATTCATTTGGGTCGTTGACAATGCAATGCAAGTCCGACTACACGCGAATAGGGTTGATAGTATCGTGGTTTTTTCACTGGGCCATTAACTGTCTATTTATTTAAAAAG
>NC_090879.1:14215144-14220144 GCF_036669935.1 Montipora foliosa
GGAAATAAAGGAATATGAAGCCATTTTAAAATGACAGAGGATTTAAAAACAAACTTTTGACATTGAATTGTTTTCCGTTTGTCACAAAAATCATCAATTTGTGGCTCATGATGCAGACCAAAAATTACATTTACAAAACATTATTGTGCACTTACCTGACCAAGTTCATGGGCAAATAATCTCTGTTTTAATTATTTTAATTTATTTGGGTCGTTGACAATGCAATGCAAGTCCGGATACAACGCGAATAGGGTTGATAGTATCGTGGTTTTTTTCACTGGTAGGCCATAACTGTAAGTTATTTATAAAAAGAGGAGAAAGGACTGGATCGAGTCCCTTCCAGTTAACAAGTTAATGTCAACTTTTCATGCGTTTGTCCTGTTATTGATCATGAATTGCGTCATAACATTGTCCAAGTCAGCTGTGGATCCACGAGTGCGATAGCCCGAAAAAAACTGACATAAGTTTGTTTTTTACAATAACAAAAAGGCCAGAGGGGCCAAACATTAAGTCAAAACACGAGAAGGGAAAGCGCAGGGGGGACAAAAATGCGAGAACTGCAATCTGACGCGAGCAATAATCGCGTCGTTATTGGCATTAAATTATAAATTTATCTGTCTGTCCGCTTATTGACAAGTAAAAATTACGCAATGAGCGCGCGAAGAAATTTTTTGCAGTCATTGTAAAAAAGTGTCTCGAGAGTAGGTCTCCACAACGTTTTAGTTTGTTTATTGTCTTCCGCAAGGATTAAGGACGGTGACTGACGTTGGGCAGGTGAAACTTAACTCGCGAATAATAAATTAAGAGCTCTTTGTCCCTTTCCGTAAACTTCAACAGATAAATTTGATTACTTTCAATCTTTCCTAAGGTATACTGTCAGTTGGAAAGCAAGAAAGCAAGGAACTGTGCGATTTCCGATTATTATTCACAGCAAAAGATGAATTTCTTCTTCACCATGAATATTTAATGTTTTTACGGAGGCAATGACCTTATCCAGAAAAAAGAAATTTCTTAATTAGCAAGTTTGGCTATTTTTCAGCGGAGGTGGCCTTTGAAACTCATTTCCTTGGCTTCTGTTAAAGCGTTCTTCAAGCAAGACGCAAAATTCCATGAAACTGAGACATGGATGTTGAAACAAAGCTTTTTACAAATAGTGTTCATAAATTATCTTTGAAAAATGCGTGGTTACCCCCAATTTTCATTTTTGATTCCAATACACTTGTTAAGATCAATAGGCAGCCCAAGCTCGCGAGTCACTACAGACAGTCGTTGAGGAGATTAACGCGTTATAAGGGGACTTGTATGGGAATAAAATACCGTCGCTTATGAAGCCTAAAAAATGCTCAATTTAACGTTAATTCAGTAAAATGAAATACTTAAATTTTTTTTAATTAAGTTGAATAACCTCTGGTGTATCTTGGGCCTTTTGGTGCCTTATTTTACCGTTTCGGGAATCCCGTGTTTTCAATGTTCTAAGACGACACATTATAGACATAACATTAGAACATGTGAAACACGGACTTCCTGATGTGAAACGGTTTAAAAATAAGACACCAAAAGGCAATAAGAATACACCACCCAGAGCATCCGTCCGCTGACCGTGCCTTGGAGGTAATTTTACTTTTAATTGTTTTTACATGACTATTTTTGTCAGCCTCTGATTGGGCGTGAGTCATTTTCTTACACTCACCCTCCCTGTTTACTGAATGAACGTTAAATTGAACATTTTTTAGGCTTCATAATCAAAGGGTATTTTATTTTCCCATACAAAGTTTTATAACGCCGTTTATATTACTCATCGGACTGTCTGTAGTGACGAGGAGCTTTTTGGGGGGGGGCTGTCTATGGTTTAAGATCTACATTTCCAACGCATAATCATGAAACAGGGGGGAAAAAAATACCTTTGAATTTAGTAGGCACCGTTAAGTCAAACTGATCGAATGTTCATACCTTTTCTTGACTTGTAAGTGTGGCAAACATTGAAAAAAAAGGCTTTCGCTTACTGTCAGAATAATTTATTAAAATTATTGAATTTTATCCTGGAAAGCAAAAAGAAAGAATGTAATCGTTTTTATTTCGGAAATCCTGCAACTAGAACAACTGGAAAAAACACAGCTTTTACATAATCATATGCGATAAATCTTTGAAACCTTCTAAATTATTCACACAATTTAACACAAATTGTAATTGATATCGGTGTGTTTTCACTAGGACAATTTAACTAGATAAAGCCGGAAAAGTCCGGAAATACAGTGAAAAACCTCGTCTGGTTTTAGCTAGTTAAAAATGCAAGCTGTTTCCACAAGCAAAAACAAGGATTTTCTCGCCTTTACGCCTTTCTCGCCGCGTGTCTTGACAGAAGCCTGCCAAATAAGCTGGTGATGTCATTTTCCCTCTTTACAGACAAGTCCCTCGCGGTTGAGCTTGAGAAATTCCAAAAAGGAAAAACGATTTCAAACAGTTATTTCTTTCGATTACCAATCCCCCGACCCCACTGGATTCTCCATTTCTTCGGCCAGGTCCTTAACCAGAATTGTGGTCTTGGATAAGCCTACACATATGTACTCTTGCGCCTATGGCGCTGAATGTGGTTTCATTGTTAGATTGACAGAATTATTTAAAACATTTCGTCGCATCTTCCTTATTTGTAAGGACATAAAGCCTCATGGCTCCCTCTACTTGTCAAAAATACAGCGAAAATAATCACAAGAGAAGTCATTCCAAGCACTACGGCCCCTTTCATTTTTGGGGTCTTATGCATTATGCATAAAAGACCCCTAAGTCAGAGGCAGATCTTGTCAGTTTGTCACTTTGAGGGACGAGAACACACGTGACAGTCTGGCTTGTAGGACTGGGTACTAGTAATTGCGAGGTCATTGTTTTCAAGTGTCGGCCATTGCTTCTAGCGTTCGTTGTTTGCAAATAAATCTGTGGTCGTTTTCCCTGTTTTGGGAAAAAATTTGAAGAGTTTTCCGTCGCAAATTAGTTGTAAGGTAAGTTATTTGTGTTTCAAAATTGATCTGTCGTGCTGATTCAGATTGGTTTTCTTTCTTTCATTTCGAAAATAACTATCCTAGCCTGCCTTGTTTGTTCTTTGTTATTTCATCCAGGTGACGTCGCTGAGTGGAATCGATACGGGAGTTGTTTACTCTCGCAAGCCAACATATTTAGACTCGGCTTGTGTTTAGTGCGGATTGCACTGAAGCTAAGACACTTTCGCAAGCCCACATTCATTGGCTTGAAATTGTAATTCCGTTGAGAGTTTGAAAATACTCCTAGAAGTGAATTTCTAAGAGACATATATGGACCAATGTTGATGTCATGAACAAACTTCCAGTAAATGACTCACTATACACCCTTTTAATAAGTCTAATATATGCCGTTTTCCGCGAATGACGTCAAACTCTTGCTTTTCAAACTCTCAACGGAATTACAATTGTTGTTTGTTAACTAATGGCATTAATACACTATATTGCAATAAATACACTTTATCAAATATTGAAAACCATGTCTGGAACATCGGTTAACAGCAAATAGTCATTTGTTTGCACAGAACATGTTATAGAACTGTATAGATTATTTCCAATAACAAAATATTGTTCAAAGTAGAATTAGCCCAAACTAATATCTTGTATTTGGTGGTATGCCATAGCAGTATGTGACATTGCTACACATTGCTTCCAGCATTCACAGCAAAGGTTGCTTCATTTCCTTGACTAGAGTCAGCGGACACAGTGGTTGTTGGATTCAATGATGTCAAACATTGTAGGACCTGGATTTTCCTCCACATCATCACCTGTATTTTTAGGTATTGCTAATGCTGTGTGTACCATCGATGTTTATTTCTGCTACTCCAGTAGATGCTGCTACTAACACTGTTGGAATCTCAGGATTCATTGGAGCATGTCTATAGGTTCTTACTACAGTGTGGTAAAGTGTTTTAATCAAATGGCTTTTCCCAGCAGCACCACCTCCAGTTATAAACAAATAAACTGGTTCAACATTTTGTGACTTCAGACTGTTGAGGTTTTCATTTTATTTCTAGTCCATGAAAGCACCCTGTTGTAAGCTTTAGGTTGCGTTTTTTATTATGTAATGATCTACATGTAACTGATCAACGTAATTGGTCATCAGATATTTCTCTTGGCTGTTTATACATTGTTACTGGTGATGGACTGATTTCCAGTAGTGTGGGATTTGCACCAAGCTCTGAGAGTACTTGTTCATTGAACGCCTCATCTAGTGATGATTCATCTTAGAATTCTAGTTGAATTTCAAAATTTTTTTTGATCATTTATAAGATCATATGAATGTATGACAGTGCCATGCTTGTTTCTTAGCCAATCTAGTGCTTCTGTTACTGGTAAATAGCTGATAGAGATGATGTAGCGTGCAGCAAGAGTTGTCAAAACTGTGCAAATGGCATTAAGAGAAATTTTAGTGGCAAGTCATCGATGTAAAATTCTGAACAGGTCTGAAATTTGAAGCATATTTAAGGAACTCATTTCACTGCTGTATTGTTATGGCAAATTTTGAACCAATCACGCATGGTAAAAGTGAGACCGTAGTACCAAATTCTGTAAGGGCTGAATGGAATTAAGCTAAGCATAAGACCCCAAGTACGCATTGCGGACCTATTTTTTTTATTATGGCGCGCTTTTGCAATTTGAATCCCCTGAGTTAGCGGCTTAGATTGCGGGTTAAATTTCACAGTGAAAACAGTTGTCACTTTTAGCTAGTAAAAGTCGGTTTCTAAACAAAGCCTAGAACAAATTTTCAGCTAGTTAATCGGCCTAGTGAAAACACAACCATCATAAATCATAAAGCCGATTTTTGTCCTTATAGCTCAGCCGTTAAGGAATAATTTCAAAAGTTTTGGACTTTTGGACTAAGGCAGCTCTTCGTTGTAATGGGTAATGGTTAGCTAAGAAAACCAAAGCATGCAAGAGGAAGTATAATATCCTGACTTTTTCAGGGTTATAAAGAAAGATAAATGATTA
>NC_090879.1:14255144-14262644 GCF_036669935.1 Montipora foliosa
TAGTTCTGAATTGATTGTTTTGCTCTTCTACATGTGGTAAGCGTGGTAAACACATTAGTACAGAACGCATGCGTATTCGTAAAATACGCATTAAGGAAAAAAAAAAACAAAAAAACTCTCTTTGGGGTCCCCCGTCCTACTTTCGATCCAAAGAGGGAGAGATTAATCGACCCCTAAGCCATGCTTGATTAACCCCTTGACTACTCGTACCTTCTCCAATAGTGTAATAAAAAAAAGGATAGTCTATAGTTCTGAATTGATTGTTTTGCTCTTCTACATGTGGTAAGCGTGGTAAGCACATTAGTACAGAACGCATGCGTATTCGTAAAATACGCATTAAGGAAAAAAAAAACAAAAAACTCTCTTTGGGGTCCCCCGTCCTACTTTCGATCCAAAGAGGGAGAGATTAATCGACCCCTAAGCCATGCTTGATTAACCCCTTGACTACTCGTACCTTCTCCAATAGTGTAATAAAAAAAAAGGATAGCCTATAGTTCTGAATTGATTGTTTTGCTCTTCTACATGTGGTAAGCGTGGTAAACACATTAGTACAGAACGCATGCGTATTCGTAAAATACGCATTAAGGAAAAAAAAAACAAAAAAACTCTCTTTGGGGTCCCCCGTCCTACTTTCGATCCAAAGAGGGAGAGATTAATCGACCCCTAAGCCATGCTTGATTAACCCCTTGACTACTCGTACCTTCTCCAATAGTGTAATAAAAAAAAAGGATAGTCTATAGTTCTGAATTGATTGTTTTGCTCTTCTACATGTGGTAAGCGTGGTAAGCACATTAGTACAGAACGCATACGTATTCGTGAAATACTTATAGTCTTCTTAGTATTTTCACAGTGCATTGTGGGTAATCTATACACAATAATGTGATGGAGTTCCCGCCACAGAAACTCCTTGAAAATGAGACTAAGTCTGCAAGCACTACACGAAAACATAGTCTAAATCACTGAAACGCACGGGAAATTGTCATGGTCTTGCCATTGTCGCCCTTTTTTTCTCGAGTGGCCTGTACTTTTGAGGGTCTGTGCTTGCAAACTCTTTGTCCCAACGATCGACGTCTGGCTCAGGAGAAGGCAGCAAAATCGTCTTGCAGCCACCTCTACGTCTCTTAGTTCTTCAAGAGGCGTCATGACTTGCGGGCTTTGAGGCTTTATGATGCCTTTCGGCCACCAGACGGCGTTTAAGTTAACTAAATTCGCTCACTCCACCTTCGCTAACGACCAACCGGTCTATCGAGCCCCGCAAGTCTCACCGGGACTGTTATCCAGGTCACCAGGAGGTCACCAGAGCGGCGCAAACCAGTTTTGTTCTTTTTCCGATTGAAACACGTAGCTAAATAAAAATCGGCTTTGAGTTTTGGAGGCACGCACTCTTTCGACGATTTGAAATGTCATCTTCATGTAAAATTTCAAATTTAATCTCTGTCTCGAATCGAAAACGCGGAGTGAGTACAGGTACTAAACTGTTTACGAAACCTTCCTATTTATAGTTAAATCATTGTGAGACTTCATTTGTATTATTTTATAGGTACGTTTCGCTGTTTATTTTGAAACATTTGGTGGATCATCGATCTCTGGCTTACATGATAATCTGACAATCTCATTCACAGCCCATAAGTGGACTGCGTCTGAAAGATGATTGAGGTCTTTCTGCAGGTACCGAAAAGCATTGTGTTTTTGATCGCTTGGGATTTGTCTTTATTTGGAGCTGTTTTCTGTCTTTTGTTTCTTTTTTTTTACGTAATTTCTGCTGCGGTACTTGGGATTGGGATTGATAGGATGATTCCTTTGCCCTAGACTGGATATATCTGTTCTCTTAAATCTATTCAATTTCAAGAGTGCTGTAAATGATTGATATCCCTTTTTTAATCATGATTCTACTATTTTGAAATTAAATTCATATGCCATGGGTAGAATATTGTGAGTATGGTTATTAAAATTATCAAAACCTGGTTTTCTCTGGATGGGTGAAACAGCTACAGTTCACACACAGCAGTAACATTTCTTCCAGAAAAAAGCTCAGACTTTGGTTTACCAATAATGTCTTTTAGTCATTGGGATGAATGTGAAGTCAATACAAATCCAAGCCAATCTCAGATTCTCATCAATAATTATTTTAATGAGCTTGCGTTCACATAAAAAGATCATCAACTGTGTTCTCTTTTTTCCACCAATGCTAGTAAATGATTATTGTCTTCTTCTTTTGGAATAATTTTATTGCTGAGACAGTGTTTGTAGATTTTCCAGTAATACTCTAGTTGACTCATTAAAAGTACTCATTCACAGGAGCTTGTTTCTTTTGGATAGATTTGTTTCATCAAGTGGCTTATTTCCTTCTTCTACACCGCTGATTACACAGATATTTTCAGCTTTATTTAAGCAATAGAGGACGTTTTCCGTGTTTCCATAACCTCATCTAACCACTCGGGGGAGTTGGGAGAATTCGACACAGTTATGCAAACCCGAGACACAGTCGAGGGTTTGCATAACTGTTGAGAAATTTTGAAATTAAACAACAACAATACAACAATTCTTTATTAGATCTAAAAAAAAAAAAATTCTAAGTTACAGACTTTTGCCCGCAATTAGCGAGGGCTATTCGATGCGGGGAAAAAGAGGAAAAAAGAAAATTCCAAAGTCCCATAAATTATATCAAACAAATTATATTAATAATATCAAACTAATTATATTAAACAAACCTAGAAGCAATCTAGTTTGTCGTGTGGTTTATATCCAGAGTGAGACTCGGAGGTGGACTGTACTCAATACTGGGAGTAACATACAATGTTATGATTTTGAGAATTGTTCTCGTATATCAGAAATTCTTATGTAATCGTCCTCGTTTTTGAGAATTTCAAGGAGTTTATTCTTTAGTTTGCTTTTAAATTGATTTTTGGAAACACGGGAAATATTCCTCAAAGATAATTCGACAAATGAAGGAAAATGCTGGTTTTTTACTTCTTGATTGAAACAGATTTTCTTGATACACCCTCATATTTCCTAAAAGCCTTTCAAAAAGTGCGTCTGACAATACCTAACCAATCAAAATCTGTGTGATGTCACAGCCGTGTTTCCATACTCTCATCGAAACACAGCTATTGACCAATGAGAGTGTGCATACTACCCTAATTATTTTATAAAATATGATAGAACAAGGTCATAGGCTTAGTGCTGTCTACTGTTGAAAGATCGTGACACATTTATGCAATGTATCATCAGAAATAATCTGTTCATTGTAAGATATTTGTCCTGTGTTATGATCTTGACTGGAGTAACTTGAGTTATCATGATAATTGTGTTGGTAACTGTTGATGAAATTATTTTTCTTTACCAATAGAGCCATCTTGTAACTCTGCATTTATCATGTTTTTGTTGATCATTCATACATTCGTAGGAGTGAGAAATTCCCTTAAATTATGTTTCGAGCTTTCAAGAGTCTCTGTAACATCCCTTTCATTATGTTCAAAGGAAGCTCCATTTTCTTCTACTATAGCTCTAACATGATTTTATTATCACTGCCAAGCAGACCACTTCTTTCTCTGACACCATGGGTAAAAGAGTGTAAGCAAGTGATGAAAATGTTTATCTGGCTCTTTTTCTCCTACTTGGTGTGTGAAAAATTACCCTATAACAGCTCTCATTTTCCTTCATTTTATCACCTCACTTTTTCCTATTCAAATAATGTTATTTGGGTGGAAATCAGGGTTTATCAAGGGGAGAGGGATGGCGCAGTGGTGAGAGCACTAGCCTCTCGCCAATGTAGCCTGGGTTTCGATCCCCAGACTCAGAGTCATATGTGGGTTGAGTTTGTTGGTTCTCTACTCTTCTTCGACAAGTTTTTCTCCGGGTACTCTGATTTCCTTTCTCTCTAAAAACCAACGTACAATTCGATAACAGTTGATTTGATTTGATTTTTATACAGTGTCCCCAAGTAGTGTCTCAGTGGCAAATAAAGTTGACACTAAAATAAAGTTCATTTTCATTTTTCATTATCAAGGTATGCTGTAATTCAACTATACTGTAAGCACTAACTTGCGGCTGAGAGATGGAAGTAATATATCAAACATGAGAAGGATTGTTTCGTCACATATCCAAACACCTGGAAATTGGTTAAAAAAAACTCGCTTCTTGGTGTTTGGATATCTGATGAAACACTCTTTCGAGTGTTTGGCATTGCTTCTCGAAGGAATCGATATTTTAAGAGATACTTTGGATCAAAGTTCATGAAATGTTACAGAGACAAACATATACCGTGCATTTTACCTTTCGACACACCAATCCGAAAAATTGGTTTTTGCCTTGAGTGAGACTCAAACCCACGTCTCCCTGATTACTAGTCGGGCATGCTAAGCCACTACACCATCAAGGCTAGCTACCACGCTGGCATCGCAGCAGATTAATGAGGTGACTTAGCAGTGTGGGGATTTTATGCTAATTAAGTCCATGTATCCAAACGTTTTTAGTTGATGAATTATTAATGAGTTTGAGAAGTTTCTTGCCACTCTTTTTTATGGTCCTTGTAATAGTAACAAAATTGTGCGAGGCACAAATTAAAATAAATGATTGGGAAGGATGTTGGTCTAAGCATAGCATTCAAGGGGATTTGACTTTAAGACATCTCTACCTTCAACATCTGGTTTGTCAAGTCTCTCGACTTTGCAACACACGCGCTATTGTCTGGTAAATCTGTGTTGACAAACACTGTTATAGGAAACAGTTTTCTTAGCCATAAGCCTTAGTTTAAGCATGCACCTTTATACACATTCTTGTGAGCTAACTCCTCTTCTAGACTGAAAATTAGCACCAAATTTTCTACGTTCATCTCTTATGTTCATACTATTTTGAGCTTTAGCTTTCTTTGCAGCATTAACTAAGCTTGTGAATATTCAGTCTCTACTAAAGCAGTGAGATATCATAGCACAAAAAGATGATTCGAACTCATTTATTCCTGCGTCGATTGCAATATTTTCGGGCGCAGATCCCGCGTGGAAGTGAACAGCAGGAACAAAAGTTAACCACACAATGGTTTTTTTGTCTTTCATTTTCCTGCAATTTGATTGGTTACTTTAAACAATCCTAGAAACCTGATTGGTTGTTTTGTTTTAGTGTTCCTTTCTCATTGGCTGGGGAAATGGTGCGATGAAGAGCAAAAATTAGTGCGATTTAGGAATACATCGCACTGCTGAGAGCCAATCAGATTGCAAGGATCACCAGTGATTTCTAAATGGATGTAATAAAAAAGTTTAAGCGAGGGCCAAAAGATTTAATCATTTATCTTAATAGTCCTGATAAAGTCAGGATGTTATACTTGAAGAGCCGGGAACCCATTCAAAGACATACCTTGCTGGTTCTTAAAAATTAATTTCACTCAGTGATAAACCTTATTCCTTCCTTAAACATTGACTTTTACTGGCGAGTCGCGGAGCCACAGCACTTCAAAAATGACGCATAATGAAGAGCTGCTTAAGTCTAAAAATTATTCCATAACGGCTGAGCTATCGTGAAAAGAAATCGGATTAATGATTTATCAGAAGAAATGTCCCTGTCAGAACAAAATTTTGAAAATTATTAGATTTTATCCTGGAGACCAAAAAGAAAGAAGTCAATAATTTTCATTTCGGAAATTCTACAACAAGAGGCAGCCGAAAAAATACAGCTTTCACATAATCATATGTGATCAGTATTTGAAACCTCTTTCTCTTAATCACACAAAATTCTCAACAGATTGTTATTGGTGTCATAAATCATTAATCCTCAGACGTTATGGAATAATTTCAAAAGATTTGGACTTAAAGAGCTCTTCATTATGCGTCATTTTTGAAGTGCTGTGGCACCGCGGCTTGCTAGTAAAAGTCAATGTTTAAGGAAGGAATAAGGTTTATCAATGAGTGAAATTAATGTTTAAGAACCAGCAAGGTATATCTTTAAATGGACCCCCGCTCTTCAAGTATAACATTCTGACCTTATCAGGACCATTAAGATAAATGATTAAATCTTTTGGCCCTGCCTTAAACTTTTTAATCGACGGCTTTCATTTGATAAGGATAGCATAGATCAGTTAAATACACAGTGATTTAATTAAGCTTCGATATTGATATGCTTTTCGTTGATAACGAATGGTGCAAAATAAACACTTCTCATGATTTGTCAATTCGCAAACTATCCGTGTCTGCGACACAGAACGTGATATGCTGTGAAGTAAAGTGAAGTGAATATATTAGTCTCTCCCCTCGAGCTCGGGGGCTTTTCAAGACTAATTTACAATGCGAAGTTTGTAGGGGACTTTAACCAGACTGCTTGTTACACAGTTTACAGTTATTTTAGGAAGTGAAAGATGCCCCCGTCCATATAGGTTAGACCACAACACCGGGGACTACGTCCCCTACTCTTTTCGAATTAGTGAGTGGGTTCTTTAACGTCCCATACTATTTAATTTCCAACAAGGGTTATGAAACGGTACCTCCGGTTTACAGTCCTTATCGGAGAAGACTTGAAAGGTTAACCATGTGCAGATGTATGGATTTTAAGACCCTGAGTGTTGGTCCGGCCGCAGTCGAGCTCACGACCTCGCACGTGACACCCCGATGCTCAACCAACTGAGCCACCCGTGCGCGGTTGCTGGAAAACGAAAAATGTTTTCTCTGCAAACGGAAGTAAGACGGCCAGAATGGGAAATTCATTTACTGGAAAAGTGGAAACAACTACTTGTCTTGATATAAACTTCTTTATATTTAAATATACTAAAAAGAGTGGATTACGTTGAAGGCGCGCCGCTTTGATTTGGCTACTCAAACTCCTGATATCCTTTGTTAGTATATACTAAAACAGTGGATAGCGTTGAACGCGGGCGCTGATTGGCTCGTCAAACTCCGAATATCCTGTGCTATTTACCTCCGAGCAACTCGGGGAAAAATGGCGTCCCGATCTGCATCCGTGACAAGTGAAGAAAACATCCAAATTAATTTTTTGTGTTGTATATTATCTCACTGTTTTAGTATATACTAAAACAACTATTCACCTCAGTGTCGGTGGCTAGCGGTAAATGTCGGACTTCTTACAGTCTAAGAGCGGGAAATGTCCAACGCTAGCCACCGACACTGAGGTGAATAGTTGTTTTAGTATATACTAAAACAGTGAGATAATATACAGCACAAAAAATTAATTTGTATGTTTTCTTCACCTCCATTTTGGTGAATAGTTGTTAACTGTTCACATCCGCGCGGGATTTGCGCCCGAAAATATTGTAATCGATTCAGGAATAAATGAGTTCAAATCATCTTTTTGTGCTATAATATCTCACTGCTTTAGTATATACTAAAACAACTACAGTGGCGGTGGGTCCACTTCGGTGAATCATAAGTTGTTTATTATAGTAACGGGCAGTTTTTTTTGTCTGATTATGTCCGAATAATACGTTTTCGGGGTAACACAAATTTTGCTTAGACAGAGTAGTGCTATAGAAAACATCACATTTCAATCACGTAGAAT
>NC_090879.1:14267644-14272644 GCF_036669935.1 Montipora foliosa
TAGTTCCACTTGTTATCCTTGCTGCACTAAAAGGTCTTTGACCTTGACCAATTATGGTAAATCACCAACCCATTCTTCGAACGCAGTGGACGTATTTATTATTCGATTTAAGACTGAAACAAAAAGGCATATCCCTCGTTAATCTATTTGATGGCAACCACCTGTTTCATTAATTAATTTCGTTACAAACCAAAATAATGGGTCTGTGGCTAACGATCTCGCCCTACGAACAAATGTCCTGTAGCCAGTTGGTTCATTGAAAAACTTTAAATGTGATATCATTTGAAATTTCATTGCCAGCAGGATATGGGGAGTAAGTAATATTGCCAGCTTAGCCTAGTTAATGGTAAGCGTAGAGGAACACTCTCTATGTAATAAAGTAATAGGAAGGTAACAATTAAGAGTTCTGTTAGAAGTATTTGGATTTTTCAAGAAATGACCGTCTCACAGTCGAGACGTAGCCATTACAACGGCCTTCGGAATTGGCTAGGAAAAAGTTACATAATCGGCGACACCAATCAATTCCTCAACCCATTTTTACCCTAACTATGGCGGGACAGTTATCAATTAAGTCAGCCAGAGAATAGAAATAGCCTGCCGCTCAACACAAAAAATGAAACAGGACATTTAAATAAATATTCTAATTTGCATCACATCGCTCTTGCTTCCTGAGGAAAGCAAACACAAAAACCGAGAAAATAACTTTCAAAATATTATTAACTGATAAAGCTAGCTGATCACACACACTTAAGTAAAATTCGGTGGCTTTGTGAACAAATAAAAATCTCAAGAGCTAAAAACCTTCTATTTTAATGGTGGTTCCCTTTGATCTACAGGAGCTTTGCATTCTTGAGATGTCGTAGTCGTCCAATTGAGCCTAATTTAGCGCTTCCTGTGAGTCACTTGGCTGCGAAAACAAACAGTCAGCTCTTACGGAGAAAGCTCTTAGTTTCCGACAGGAAAACAATTCTTCCTATCCTCCCGTACGTAATTTCTCGTATTTAATTTCATTCCTCAACAGTACTTAAACTGAAATTTTTGATTACGGTTTCAAACCTCGGAAGTTAGCTAGTTATATCTTTCGACTACAGTCATTCATTTCTAAAATGCATACCAAACTTCTAGGATTGCTGCTAGCCGTCGTTGTCTTAGCAAATACATTCAGTTGTAGCGAAAGCCTTTTTCCATCCCGTCCTATAGGCAAGAGATCACCTTTTCGGGTAAGTCATTAGTGCACTGTGGACCTATTTCGGGCCAATTCGACTACTCCTAGTTTATCGTCAACAGTAATTATGGGACTTCCTTTCTTTGCCAAACTCGTGCTCAAGTTTCCCTCGACCAGTCATGAAGAAAACCAAAACTGACGAGTTTTTTGTGATTAGCTTGCAATCGTTTTCCTTGATTGGCGTTAGGCACACGAATCGGAATCTAATTGGTTTATTTCATATTCTGTTCAGCAGGGTTTAGTGAAAACTGAAGATTTCTCATTAACTTCCGGAAATCATCGACCGGCTAAGGAGGTACGTTTATTTAAACTCATTGTTGCAATGGTTTCGTTGTATTTTATGTCTTGTAAAAAGACGATAATCTTTCTTCCAAATGAAAGCAAACCCAGGGCTATTCAGTCATTGAAAACAGGCAACTGATAAAAAAATCGAACGCGAACTGAGTTATTAATTTGGCTATTGCGAGATACGTGCAAGCGCGGGAGTTGACAACACGCGGGCTACGGCTACGCAACAAAGCAAGAATATTATTGGTTTAGAAAAGAAAAATGATCGTGCTGCACGTGCGTCACGCATTTTAGTACATTTCTTTGGCGTCCTCCGCGAAAAAACAACGTGAAATGACCAAATTTAACTTGAGGTTTTGCCCAAAACGTAAGCACACGCTTAGTGCCTAATCGCTCGCACCAGGCCAGTGATAAGGATACACCGCCCATGTTGCACATCGTGAACAAGATGAAATAATAGGGAGCTTAAGTAACGACAACGGCGACGGCAACGAGAACGTCACAAATTTGCATATTTAGTGGGAAAAAAACAATAGCTTTGCCAGCCCTGCATGCACGTGCGTTTTTCACTTTTGTCCATTTCTTTGCCGTCGTCAGAAAACAACAACGTGAAATAGACAAATTTGAGGTTTTATGAAGACGTCTGCACTTGAGGAAACATTTTCATTTTCTCCCCTAAATTAAACGCCGTTCCGACGAATGTCATTTTTTGGGAACTACCACACCCTTGTTATATTAAAATGGTTGAAAGAGTCACGAAGTGATTAAAATAACGTAAATTTATATTTTGAGATGACGTTCACGTTGCCGTCGCCGTCGTTTCTCAAGCTCCCTCGTCGCGAAGATCTTCACCATGGCGCAAATTTATATTTTGAAGTCACGTTTTCGCTGCTGTTATCGTCATTATTTCTTCAACTCTCGACTAAAAGAGGATTTACTTACCCCTGACCTCCTCTATCGGCTGTAATTGATTTTATCTCATGCGAGATAAAATTCATGAGAACATTCTCATGCGAGATAAAATTACTGAATGCTGATTGGCTGAGATGGAGCGCATTTTTTTCGTAATCACGAGGGCACTTTTGGTAATCAAGATGGTATGATTACTTGATCCTGATTGGTTAACAGTTGCTTATCCAGAGCAAGCGAAGATACAAGAGAATCTTCTTCCAGATTCTGACTCTGATTAAACTGCTTTTGTCCACACGTAAAATACAGTTTAATTAAATTAAGCGCTATTTCTGTTGACAGCATCGAATGATTTATTGAATACGAGAACTTTGTGATAACGTCTGACTGGCTGATTTCACCACCAAGCCTCGAATATCAAACTTTCGAAAACTTGTACATTTTAGCTGAATCCCAAAGGAACAAACTTGTAAAGAAAAACCACCTGCGAACAGTAATGCATGTCTTGATGATGTGAATAAGCTTGTGCAAACGAGGTTTGGTGGTGAATTTTTGAGCACATGGCGTCATCATGCATAAGGCCTATTGAGCGTTTTCACTCACGTGACCAGCGTGACCAGCGTGACCAGCGTTTCGTCTCTTTCCTGTTATCTACATAAAGCAGGCAACTTCTCAACTCAAAAGAGATGGAAAAGTTAGAAGGAAGGAATTTCATGCTTTCGTGACAAGCACGAGCAGCTTGTCGTTGACTGTTTCATACGTAAAAGCGATTTTAAATTCCATTTTTAACCACGAAACTCAGTGCTGCGAGAGCATATACAAAACCACGAACCAATCAAATTTGAAGCGGGAAAACGCGCGCATGCCAGTCAACGTTGGTTTTGCTTCTCATTGGTGGAAAAAGAAAAGTGGCGGGAAAGTTTCAAGCCTACACAAAAATTGCAAGGGTTCTTGACACTCAATTAAGTATTAAAGTTGGCGCTGCAAACTGACCGACACAAAACTTTCTTACTAAACGTGTTACGAAGGCTGACGTACTGCCGTCCTTTCTGACATTTTTCCTCCCTTTTGGTTACAGAGCTCTGGTACACAGCACCTCAATAGGGATGAATTTTGCGAGCTTGCAAAAAAATCCTGTAGCTGATGGAATCGATGTACTGGCCGGCTTTTAGCATTAAACATTCGTTGAGAGAGTGACTTTCAAAGTAACTTGCTTCATTGTGAGCTATTCAAAGTGTGCTCGGTAGATACAAGAGTACATAAAATAACTTTTAAAAAAATTGCCAATAAAGAAAGAAAACTGTAACATAGCTATGCAATGCGTTCTGTGTAATTCAGTAGCGTCGGCATGAACTGCAGGAAGGGGACAAACTTTCAGGTACTGAACGACTCAATCGTCAACTGCATTATGCATAAAACTCCTCTGCAAGCCGCTGATCTTAAGCTGCTCAGGTCAAGAACCTTTCTTTTCTTTAATTTACTTTCACAATACTGTGAGAGAATTTTGATTCAATCGTCAATTAAAGCTCGTTTGAGCGTGCAAATTGGAATGCACAAGCTGAAGATCCTTTCAGTTAAGCAGCAATTGCTTAAGAAGAAAGCCTGAAAAAAGATTTACAAAGGAGTAGAGATAGCATGGGAACAGGATCACTCGGATGGAGCATTTTAAGAGCGGAGCCGCGAGCGAACGGAAAAGAATGGGGAAAGGGAAAGTCACGTTTCCTTGCTCCATTTTTCTCGCGCGTTGAGGGCTCCACCGCCAAAATGCAAAGTACTTGCAATCGATGCCCCAAACTAGTGAGCCTGCTCGTAAGCTAGAGCAAAGGGTGCTACCAATCACTGCCGGGTATGGACAGACTGCCACTATAAACTGAAAATTTGTACCGATAACTCAGGATCACTTGTCGTTGTCACGCTCTATCCTGTTTACTGGAAATCGTGCAGGCAAGTCGTGTCGCAATTATTTTCCTTGGACAAAAAAATTCAGTGGGTAAGGTAAGGACTCATATCGTGATGAGAAATGTCGTCCATTGTTCCTCATCTTTCGCCCTCTGATTGCAATGAAAGCAACAGAAAGAACGTCATACTAGCCCATATTACATATGCGAAAATAAATGATACACTTCAAGACAATATCCTACAATAGTTAACAGAGGTTCGTGCGCTAAATGTGGGCAAGCATGAGGTACGTACCTGATAATACAGGAGAATTTTGCCATGGTACTATTGCCAGGGCACACCCTAAAATATCCTTGCATTTGTGCTTATTCTTGGGTTTCACTCACGTGATCAGGGAGAGAATCACGTGCTTGAGGTGTAGGAAGAGTGGGCTGGTCTTTCATATACCGGGTCCGAAAGAATTTATGTCCATGAAACAAAAGAACAAAGCGAACATAACAATACCTTATTAGCAATGCCTAATCGGAATGACAATGGTTCTATTGTCCTCCGCCATTTCACCCGATCACCCGTATAGTGAGATAAAGCAAATGTTTCGATATCGTGTATTTGATAAGTCAGGGCCAAGAACACATTCATTTCAATGGCACGGTAAACGACGTTGCTTCATTTATTCAAG